>NC_133529.1:28286037-28586037 GCF_048544455.1 Silene latifolia
AATACAATCAACAATTAATCACAACAACGATTACCACACATTATGTAACTAATGCGAGTAGGAAACCCTACCTGAAACAAAGAATCACACAGACGGTCCGCCTAGCGACTAATCAAAATCGTTCTTCAATGAAATCACCTCCTATCAAACATGCAATCATACAATCACCATCTAATAAACATAATACTCCCAAAACCCCCAATTTACCCAATTAGGGTTTTAACCAAACTCAATGAAACAACATAAAAACTATACAAGGATCTTACCCTCGACACGACGAACTCAACGGTGTAAAGAACGTGACGATCCGACAACCTTAGCCTTTGGGATTTGATAGTAACGCGACGACGGAGACAACGTAACTTCTTTTCTCTTTGAAGGGTTTTTAGAAAAATTAAAAGTGATGAATAAAGTGACGGAAACCTTTAAATATGAATCACGCGTTATTAACAAATCTCGTCAAAAACAACCCGTAAAAGTAACTTACTCGATCGAGTAAGTAACTTACTCGATCGAGTGCCTCTTACTCGATCGCGTGCCGCACATACTCGATCGAGTACCCATCAGACAGACTACTGTTTCGTATAAAAACATACTTATTACTCGACAGAGTAAGCCCCACTCGATAGAGTACCCATAGACATAGAAAACCGTAGTATTACAGTCTTCCCTCCTTAAAAGGAACTTCGTCCCCGAAGTTCAACCAATACTCAAAAACAGACATACTAACTCGATCAAGACACAACAACGCAACATAAGAACTCAAAACAAAACTCCAACCTACCAAACATGAACTCGTAACACCAACTCTACCAACTATTCCTACCTCCACAATATGGCTCACGATATCGTATCAACTCCATTATATCTCTCTCGACACTAACTCCATACACTACCAACTACCGTCCACAAACGCTGCTAGCTCCGTAATAAATCATCCACTAGAAAATCCAATATCAAGACACTAATAGACATCAAACGGAATGTTACATTCTACCACCCTGAAAAGGAATTACGTCCTCGAAGTTTAGTCACACTCATAGACATCATAATCCAACTGCCAAAACTATCGAACTCATAATCATCATCATCCAACTGTCAACACTATCGAAATATTCTCGCACTCCTAGACATCACACTACTACAAGCACGGCCATGGCCTTTTAACAATATCAACCACAATACAAATCCATCCTTTATGCTACACTAACACTCTACTTCCAATTATACTACAACATGTACAACCATCAAACACTCTTTGCCGCACCCTACTCCTCTTAAGAGAAATGTTATGTCCTCGTAACTCACATATACTTGATCCTTAGATATATCTTCTCATTATCCTCATCACCGCCACATGTCAAAGATAACCGCCTATAACCTCATACCTATAACCATTCCTATTTCCAAGATTCTCTTACTTAAACAGTTCTCATACTTCAATTCACTCATTGCACCACCTAACCTATACCTCAAAATCTTTACCTTA
This sequence comes from Silene latifolia, assembly GCF_048544455.1. Lineage (NCBI taxonomy): Eukaryota > Viridiplantae > Streptophyta > Magnoliopsida > Caryophyllales > Caryophyllaceae > Silene > Silene latifolia. The sequence goes on from NC_133529.1 coordinate 28,287,527, forward strand.
ACCAAAACTTCAATTGTTCCTATTACCGCTAAAACGACGTAATCCTCTATACCGCACCTATTTTCATACTCATAACTTACGATCCACAATTATTACATACACTCACACTAGATCCTCAAGTTCTTTTCTTTCATTACCGCAAAACTCATACATAACTTAACATGACACTAATTCCCAACACCCTACACTCATTGTCCCAAAATCTGATTATGAACCACTGCAGGCGTCCATATCAAGTACAACACATGTTCCACAAATCACTTGCCATGACTATGTCTACCGATTCCTCATCTTAAAACAAGATCAAAGTTACTATAACAACTTCTCACAAATGTGGCCCATCAACAGAATATTACTATACCATGACAACAACGAAAACATACGCAACTCTGTTTTATATCATACTCTACCCTCATTCCCAAACTGAAACTGGTAAGAAACATCAACAAACAAAACAACAGTCTACATGTTCAACCAAAACTCACCAGGAACAGCAGCAAACAAAACAACAATCTATGTATAACTGGTATGTACTTTCGAAAACTCGTATCATAATAATCGCGCCTACTCCACCACAATCGGTGACGGCATCGCAACACCGCCACCAACAGCCACACCGCAAGTGCGAAAATACCCGCATCACAACACTAAGTACCGTGCCCGGATCACCAGTGCCCGGATCACCACCCGAGGCACAACAACCACATCGATAGACATCACAACTACATACAATTCCCATAAACACTGACTCAGAATAATTTTCCGGACAATAAAACTCACTCAAGACTGCTTTACTAGATCACAACACAACATATTGTATGGAATAAACAGATAAGCACCTCATGAACATCATCCCTAGCATTTCACGGAATACACATGTATTATCAATACACATACAATTATAACTAGCCATGCCAGATCAATCAAATTATTACCTTTGAACATCATTCCATTAAGTTTACCGTATCCAACATATATTACAGAACATTCAGATAACAACTTTATAACTATCACACCATACCGCTTCTCGTGAGGTCAGAACTTCACACCAACATTTATATACATCTTAGACCCATAATGACATCCAACTAGTCAGTCCTGATCACGTAAATTACCACTCGATAAAGTTTACCTCTCGCCCGAGCTTAACTCGTATGCCCCTCATAACATATTCTCCCATTCGCGTACCATGACCTCCTGCCAAGTATAACCATACCATTAATATTCAACTACTAGCACCCGCCTCATATAACCACATCTTATACTCCCTCCCAAACATACATATCAAACCGGCCTCTACAAAATCAACCTCTTTAGAGTTGTCATCTTTCTTATCTATCATCACTCTTAATCACTAGCAACAACACCTCAACACTACCACCGTTCGGACATCAAACCTCCTACACCCATCTCTAAACATTATGATTTCTTTCCTATCTTTGGCTAACATCCTAAATCACGACATCAAATCCACCAACAAAATTACCTCAGCATTGTTCCCAATGCTATCTTACTTGTATTGTTATCCAACTCTCCACCAATTATCTCTTTATCGCGCAAATACTCCACCAACTTCTTACTCCCTTAATTCCTCGAAACTCATGATTATCATGTTGTCCTGAAACTCTATATAATCATTAACTAGCATTCTCCTGATAGTATCACACATCTCGACGATTCCTTAATTTTATATCAACATTTTCCTAGTTTTACTCCCCTCATTCTTTTCTTTTACACTCGACAAAATCAATTAACCATTCAGCTCCTTATTACTTCTACCTAACTCTTTAGTATTCCGGTTACCTTCTCATTGCTCCAAACTCAAATCCCATTATTTCTTATCGATGTCATCTCACTCTTTCTGGCCCTGGATCCTCTCTTATCATGCTATCACTCACAGTTATCACCAATCAGTCCAGACCATCTGATGTTATCACTCACTCTAATCACCCATCACCATTTTTTTTTTTGAATTCCCAAAACTCTTTTCATACCGTTAATTGCCCAAGGAAATCACACAATAATTTCACCTCCTGGTAATACAAATTCCCAAACTCACTCACTATCTGCAAATCCACGTCGCGACAGGTCTCCATAAAGTTCACTATATACCACTCTTCTCAACCCCTTTAAAATGAACTTTCACTACATATATTCTTAACCCACACGACTCCTAACCATCTCCCTCCATAATTCTTTACACATCTCAAGTTGCCACTATCCACATCCTTATTTTCAATCTTTTCATTCTCACGTTCCTTAGACTCATGTCATCCCTTGCCCATATTCACTTATTTTTACATTACTCAACACACAATCATATCACTCATCTCATCTCAGAAAACATGCTCTATGTCTCAATTAAGCCATAACGATCTTCCTTTTCTTTTTCCACTATCTATCACAACCACATATAACTCATGTCCTCCCACCGAACTCATACTCACCACAGGTGCCACTCCTTACATCATAAGATTAGGTAACTTACGTATCAGGACCAATACATACGTAAAACAATGCATAAAGAAATAATATAACACCTTTGAATTAAACATAATATACAACGAAGTCAAAAGGTAAGCATATGACTCAAAACAGGGGTCACTAGATCGAGTACATGCCACTCGATCGAGTGAATAGCCTACTCGATCGAGTAGGTGAAAGTCAGAGACACGTATAACAAATTACCAGGACTACTCTATCGAGTAAGGGTTACTCGATCGAGTAACAAGAGGTGCACTCGATCGAGTAAGGGCCATTCGATCGAGTACCCTACGCATTTCTCAAAGACTTTGTCAATTTTCGTAAACGGTCATAACTCACTCGTTTCTTGGTCGTTTTGGACGTGTGACCTATCGTTAGAATCGTAAAACAACAAGCTATCACCTCCAATTGTAATCACATCAAAATCATTTATGCATCTCAAGTTATAATAGTTTAAAGACAACTTTTCTGTAATCAGACGACATAACTATTTGATTTTCTCTTTCAAACAACTTAAACATCAACAAGGTGAGCAAAAACAACTCGATACTTGTAAAACCACTATCCCTAAACACATGTTACTACCTACCAAAAGCCAAACAATAACATTTATCATGCTCATATAACATTCAACTTATCAATCATGTACCACCCGCATGCTTTAATTTTATCACTTTTCGTAACACAAAACATACTCATACATTACAAATCCTATAAACATATTCATAATCACAAACTTCATATTCTCAAGCAATTGACACTCCATCTTTTCCAATCAGTTCTTCCCATTTCAACCACATTCTTCATCTAACAAGTGCATATGAAACAACAGTAAACGAATATATAACTTCATTATATGACTTTATGCAAACACAATATACGTATACGACACAACATTTCTATTCACATGTTCCTTATTATGCCAGATCATAAATAATCCATCATGTCATTCATATATTTAACCAACAACATATATAATCATATCATCATCTTCCTTCACTACACATCTCCTATTCTCCACATACATGCATCCACTGATTCATACAACTCATTACTATATGAATACATAGCACACAAGATAAACACATATCGATTCCTACTCACATCCCATGGTGACCGGTTCAAAATTGTAGGGCGACTTCGCGACTTTAGGACGTCTCCCAAGTCTTTGCAGTAGCTCATACAATTCCTACCCGGGTTCATTTTAGTTTGACTCCCTATGTTCATTGGGTTCATTGGTTACAGGTTTCAAGATCGTCGCTCTGATACCACTTTGTGACACCCCCATACTCCAAGTGCCTTACCAGGACCACTTAAGGTATGAGAACGTCACCATCTCAGTTTTCCGAAGCAATGATAATCAAAAGACAATAAAGAAACATACTTAGATAGTAATAAAGTTTAAAGTGATTACATGCCAACTCCAAAACTGATAAAAAGAAATACAAAGTTCTCAAAACTGTCTACTATCAAAACTATAAAAATGTCTAATACAGCGGAAGACTTCTAAACTGCATCGTGGTGACTCATCCCAGCTATCCCATACGCATCGTCTCATACCTGCCCAGTAACTACTCACCACCCCCCGAATGGATCACCACAGTTTTTAAAACAATTAACGGGGTCAGTACTAATTACACAAAAACAATGCCACAATGAAGCAAGTACACAAAGAGTTCAAACAGCTCAGCACAACCCCAGTCTCCATCTCCAATCTCCATACAACTGACTACACACTAAAGTGTGTAGCCCCGCTGCAGTACCCATCGCAACAGTACTCCCGCTTGATGAGGGACGGCAGCCGTTCCCACCTAAGCCCCGCTCATCTCCATCGAGCGATAAACCCATGTTCATTAATGTGCACATCCTTTCTGTGGCGGGTTCCACAGAAGGTGAATCAAGGGCGTGAAACAACTCCCACAAGTGACTCCACTCACCAGGGGACGCACCCGAAAATCACGAGCAGATACATACCAATCAACAACATGAAATCAACAACCGTCTAACAACCAACAATACAATCAACCTTTAATCACAACAACAATTACCACACATTATGTAACTAATACTGAGTAGGGAAACCCTACCTGGAACAGCAATCACCACAGACGGTCTAGCAGCTAATCAAAATCGTTCTTCAATGAAATCACCTCTGATACGGTCGTTTCTGTACCAAAAATAAACCTAAATACAACTAACAGAAGCTAGCAGCAAGTAGGGTCGATCTCCACAGGGAGGCAAAATGAGATTTATCTGTTTTAAATTAGTCTAAGAGTAACGGGGGTTTAAATATGATTTCTAAACTAAGAGAGGTGGCAAGAGAAATTGAGAGATAAAAATAAAGGGATTAACAATAAAGAGAGAGAGAACTAGGATTCCGGGTCATCAATGAACGTCAGTCAATCGCAGTTAAGGTCATAGATCAGTCGATGTGTCGGTCTAAGGGGCAATGAATATCTCCTTCCGGTCTCAATTCGCCCTAAAATGCTATTAGCTTAACTTTCGCCCTCACTAAAGCATCCTATTGTTCACTGCAGGTCTCACCTCTTCCAACCTTTCGGTCTAGGTCAAGGCTTACCTAAATTAAAAGGCTAATTGTGTCGACTCAACTAGCAGGATACAATTATAGCAGTGATTAACAACATAGACTAAATAAACAACGACAACCTATAAACCTAATTAGCAATTAACATCCATTCATTAAATTCCCTAGTCCTAGCAGAGGTATTTAGCTAGACATAATTAAATAAAGAACATAAATAAAGAGAGAAAGAGGAACAAACATTAAATTAAAGAGGAAAAGGGAGAGAAAGGTTACTGAAATAGATCCGGAAAATAAGAGGCAGAACAGAAAACAGTAGTAAAACATTGTCTGATAGTGTGTGGGTGCTTTACAAAAGACGTCCTACTCTCCTATTTATAAGAAAATAGGAAGTTATTAACCTAATAGCGAAATAAAGCATAAAAGCCCAGCCCGTAAGAGAATCCACTCGATCGAGTGATTTAAAACCACTCGATCGAGTAAACTAAAGCTTAAACCACTCGATCGAGTAGAAAATCCTAAAATGCAACTACTCGATCGAGTAGAAAAAGGACTCGATCGAGTAAAATTGTACTCGATCGAGTACTTTCCAGCAACAATTTTCTGCTTTGCGCACTGAACTTCAAACGGTTGCCATTTTTTTGTTACTTGGGCAAATAGGGCGATTCCGGTGGCGTTGGAAAGCTAAGAGGACAAGTTTTCATCTTCAATTAGAATCACCTGAATATAAGTTGTAGAACTCGGGATATGGCTCTTCAAAGTAGGCACTAGCAATTTGAAGTTCTTCCTTTGCTCGCCTAGCTATCTTACTTCTTTGCGCATCTCAAAATAGCTACATTCCCGCTCCAAATTGACTCTTCCTCCAAATGCATGCTAAACGGACGGTAAAAGGCTTGATTTCACTACTTTCTGGTTCATTCCTACAAATAAGACAAAACAAACCAAAGTAGCATATTCGGGGCATTTCGTAGCATAAAACTACGATAATAGCATAGAAATACGTGCTTAAAAAGGCCTAAAAAGACTATATAAAATGGACGTATCAAATCTCCCCAAACCAAACCTTTACTCGTCCTCGAGTAAACTGAATGCAAAGTAATGGAACGGAAATGATAACTCAGAGCTAGCTTAACTTGTCTACTTGAACCAATTTAATGCAACAAAAACTAACAGTTAAAACTAAGCAGTCAATACGCAAACGAGTTATGAGCTGTTCAGAAATATAGCCAACCTATCGACCTTGCAAGACCAACAAAATCGGACTCTCTCGTGGTCACTCTTCTCTCATGAAGCAAAGGGTGAAAGTATATGTATAAGAGAGAAAGAGAAAACAGTCACTCACCTAGACTGCGACCTACATAACATGCATGCAACAAAAATGATAGACGATTCAAGTACTACACATACATTCCAACCAACAATGTCCGTCACAGCTGAGGGCTTACAAATGATATGGGAAAGTGAGGTTCAGGTGAGAAAAGGCAAAACAAATTATGGAAATGTGGAGGTAAAGCGTCAAGCTAGTTCCTAAACAAGACCATATAGGACCATCCAATCCTCAGCTGACTGTAAAATAAAGTACAAGTGCCCTTCACTGGCACACATCTCACTACCCAAAACACTATCTCCTCAAAAATATGGGAATAAAACAGAGGAGTGAGACCGTCACAAGATAAGAATAAGCACAGACAGTCTCTAAATTCAAACTAGTTCAATTCTTTGATTTTTCCTTCTTTTTTTTTTCTCTGGTTTTCACGTATGATTTCAATTTTTTTCTTCCTTTTTTTTCCTTTTTTTTTCATTCACACGTTTGTCCTTCTTTTTTCTCTTTTCCACGTTTTTTTTTCTTCATCCTTTCTCATTTTCCTACCAACTCCAGACAATAAAAATGAGCCAAACTCGCAACATGGATCTAAATACCACAACAATCACACTAAACTAGCTTGACAAGGCAGGCTAATTATGGATGTAGCTAATGGGTCAAAAGGCTAAATTTGGCTTAAGTGGAGCTAGATGGGTGAAAATGTAAGAAAAGGAAATTTACAAGCACCTCCCTGCATGTGACACCGACCACAAACCCGAACGTATGCAATTGACAAGAAATCGAATTTCATAAATGTGCAAAGTAATAAACATGTTATGCAAGGAGTATTACTCTCAACTCCTATGTAAACCGGTCATGAATGTCACCGGTTATAAGGCTCTAAAACTCAGAATTTATAGAGTAGGTTGCCAATTTATCAAGTCAAGTCTAAACAGTCAGCTAAATTTGAACAAAAACTCGTAGATATGCGCAAGACTCAGCTAATAACTGTCAATAAAGTGCAAGGCTCAAGTAAAAAGACAAGTTAAAGTGCAATTTCATCACGGAAATCTACCGTTCCGACTCAACCTATATGCAAAAATAAACGTGAATATTTTTTGAATTTTTGAAAATTTTCAATTTTTATGAGATTTTTGATTTTTATGAAAATAAACAACAATGCATACTGAAATTAAACGTGATAACAGAAATGCAATAAAAACAAGATGCGAACACGAGATATGGATGCATAACCTCCCCAAACCAAACCGTACAATGCCCTCATTGTACCAAAACATGGAAAGGAAATGCAAACTAAAAGAGAAAGAGTGGAAATGCGGAAAACTCACAAGATACGCGAAAAAGGGACCTCCCCAAACCAGCCAGCAACGTGGGAGGTCACTAATAGCTCCGAAACATCGTCACAAGAAGCTAATCCAAGCAATGGGCGTCCAAAACAGCTCGATCGAGAGGAATAGTGGTTGATCGAGTGGAATAGTGGTCGATCGAGTGAATTATTATTATTTTTTTTTCAGGTACTCGATCGAGTAGAATAAGTACTCGATCGAGTGATTTCAGCAGCAAAAGCTCTCGATCGAGTACAAAAAGTACTCGATCGAGTGATCCTTAGTATATTCCTACAAAAGACGCAATAAAAATAGCCCGCAAAACTAACAAAGCAAGCATACTGATATAGTCTATGGTATGAAGACCAATTATTACACACAACTGAAATAAAATGCAATGTTTGAAAAACAACTAAAAATAAATCTCCGGGTTGTCTCCCGGGTAGCGCTAGTTTCAGACGGTCCCGGCTCGACCTTCTTTTTCATCCAGTGCTCTAATTAATTGAGCCCAATCAAAAATGACTCAAAGCTCGCAAAGAACTTATCAAACTTTGCGCATGTGCTACACAAAAACTGTAAGTAGTACCATAAGACAAAGAATAGCATAGGAAAGTAAAATATAATAACATTTAAGCCTAACAAATTTCCTATGACAGCTCCTAAAATCATTCACAAAATTATTCCTCCCTCCAGCTAAGGGCGGAATATAGAAGCTCAAAATAACCGCAGGTGGTAAATAAAGGAGCTCTGTAGCATTTGACTCAAAAATAACGCGAGTAGAATTTAAATGCTCAGACGGGTAAAAACTGTGAGGTGGAGGAATCTGGCCGGCTAAAAGAGAAGGTGGATAATCATCCCAAATGCATGGGGATGTAAAGTCAATTGGGTCAATCGGGTCCTCTATAATAGACTCATCTACATTGTCATAATTATTCTATATGACCTCAAGACTGTCTAAATCTACCTCCTCACTCCCCCTAGCGCTAGACTCGTCAGTAGGGAAGTTCTCAAAGAGACCCTCCCAGTCGCCCTCACTGTCTGTGAAAGAATCATAAAGGGGTTCTAGATTTTCCCTATAGAAGGGATTGTCAACCATGCTAGAAGTCTCCTCTATGTCTCCGTAAAAAATTATGGCATCCTCTAGATTGGTCTCTAAAGTCTCACCCATCCCCTCGTCTGAGTCAACATGAAGAGAGAAATTGGGTTTAACGAGTTTTTGACAAACCAATCAAAAAATTCTAATACCTCTTTTGTGGGGAGTCCATCAAAATCCCCCTTACCTTTAGCCTCGAGGTATGCTCGCGTAGGGACATTCATTCCCTTGATGATAGACCGGCAAATTTGTTCTCCCGAAAACCTTCCTCGTCTTGGTTCGAGAAACTCCTCTAACCTGTCTATATAATCACCAAAGCTTTCGTTCTCTCTCTGCGGAAAGTCAAGAACGAAATACATGAGAACGGTCTCAAGGAACCGAGGTTCCTTGAGACAAGAAATAGATTAAATAAGACAGATAAAACTACGCTGCCTCCCCGACAATGACGCCAAAATTTGATACGGTCGTTTCTGTACCAAAAATAAACCTAAATACAACTAACAGAAGCTAGCAGCAAGTAGGGTCGATCTCCACAGGGAGGCAAAATGAGATTTATCTGTTTTAAATTAGTCTAAGAGTAACGGGGGTTTGAATATGATTTCTAAACTAAGAGAGGTGGCAAGAGAAATTGAGAGATAAAAATAAAGGGATTAACAATAAAGAGAGAGAGAGAACTAGGATTCCGGGTCATCAATGAACGTCAGTCAATCGCAGTTAAGGTCACAGATCAGTCGATGTGTCGGTCTAAGGGGCAATGAATATCTCCTTTCGGTCTCAATTCGCCCTAAAATGCTATTAGCTTAACTTTCGCCCTCACTAAAGCATCCTATTGTTCACTGCAGGTCTCACCCCTTCCAACCTTTCGGTCTAGGTCAAGGCTTACCTAAATTAAAAGGCTAATTGTGTCGACTCAACTAGCAGGATACAATTATAGCAGCGATTAACAACATAGACTAAAACACCAACGACAACCTATAAACCTAATTAGCAATTAACATCCATTCATTATATTTCCTTATCCTAGCAGAGGTATTTAGCTAGACATAATTAAATAAAGAACATAAATAAAGAGAGAAAGAGGAACAACCATTAAATTAAAGAGGAAAAAGGAGAGAAAGGTTACTGAAATAGATCCGGAAAATAAGAGGCAGAACATAAAACAGTAGTAAAACCTCGTCTGATAGTGTGTGGGTGCTTTACAAAAGACGTCCTACTCTCCTATTTATAAGAAAATAGGAAGTTATTAACCTAATAGCGAAATAAAGCTTAAAAGCCCAGCCCGTAAGAGAATCCACTCGATCGAGTGATTTAAAACCACTCGATCGAGTAAACTAAAGCTTAAACCACTCGATCGAGTATAAAATCTACTCGATCGAGTAAATCCTAAAATGCAACTACTCGATCGAGTAGAAAAAAGACTCGATCGAGTAAAATTGTACTCGATCGAGTACTTTCCAAAGAACAATTTCTGCTTTATGACTTTGAACTTCAAACGGCTGCCATTTCTTCGTTACTTGGGCAAACAGGGCGATTCCGGTGGCGTTGGAAAGCTAAGTGGACAAGCTTTCATATCCAATTATAATCACCTGAATATCAGTTGTATAACTCGAGATATGGCTCTTCAAAGTAGGCACTAGCAATTTGAAGTTCTTCCTTTACTCGCCTAGCTATCTTACTTCTTTGCGCATCTCAAAATAGCTACATTCCTGCTCCAAATTCACTCTTCCTCCAAATGCATGCTAAACGGATGGTAAAAGGCTTGATTTCACTACTTTCTGGTTCATTCCTGCAAATAAGACAAAACAAACCAAAGTAGCATATTCGGGGCATTTCGTAGCATAAAACTACGATAATAGCATAGAAATACGTGCTTATATCAGTTGTAGAACTCGAGATATGGCTCTTCAAAGTAGGCACTAGCAATTTGAAGTTCTTCCTTTGCTCGCCTAGCTATCTTACTTCTTTGCGCATCTCAAAATAGCTACATTCCCGCTCCAAATTCACTCTTCCTCCAAATGCATGCTAAACGGACGGTAAAAGGCTTGATTTCACTACTTTCTGGTTCATTCCTGCAAATAAGACAAAACAAACCAAAGTAGCATATTCGGGGCATTTCGTAGCATAAAATTACGATAATAGCATAGAAATACGTGCTTAAAAAGGCCTAAAAAGACTATATAAAATGCATGTATCAACCTCCTATCAAACATGCAATCATACAATCACCATCTAATAAACACAATACTCCCAAAACCCCCAATTTACCCAATTAGGGTTTTAACCAAACTCAATGAAACAACATAAAAACTATACAAGGATCTTATCCTCGACACGACGAACTCAACGGTGTAAAGAACGTGACGATCTGACAACCTTAGCCTTTGGGATTTGATAGTAACGCGACGACGGAGACAACGTAACTTCTTTTCTCTTTGAAGGGTTTTTAGAAAAAGTAAAAGTGATGAATAAAGTGACGGAAACCTTTAAATATGAATCACACGTTATTAACAAATCCCGTCAAAAACAACCCGTAAAAGTAACTTACTCGATCGAGTAAGTAACTTACTCGATCGAGTAAGTAACTTACTCGATCGAGTGCCCCTTACTCGATCGCGTGCCGCACATACTCGATCGAGTACCCATCAGATAGACTATTGTTTCGTATAAAAACATACTTACTCGATAGAGTAAGCCCCACTCGATAGAGTACCCATAGACATAGAAAACCGTAGTATTACAGTCGGCCCGGAACTTTGGAATTTCTTAGATTTCATGGCTACAGAATGTCGGGAATTAGCGCGCCAATTCAATGATGTGTAGCGCATGCAAGAGGAGCTCAAAGTGCTTCAAGCTCGTTTGGAACAACTTTCTCAAAAGGAAGCGAGCCAATATGAGCTTATTACCTCTCCTTATGCTTTCTCAACCTCCCAATGTGAGTCTTCTCCCCTTAACAATTTTGAATTATTGGATGACGACGACGATAGTCCGACTTTTTTGATTGAAATGCCCCCTTTGGTCGTTCCAATTAACCATTTCGTGGAGGAGGTAATTGACACACATGTCATGGATGATATTGAGCCCGATTACCATAAAAAGGATGAGGTTTACCCGAGACCTTAGACTTCTTTGAAAATCTTTTCGTGGAGGATATAGTTGACCCAATTGAGGTGGATGGAGGACTTAGTGATTTTCATTTAGAGGATAAGTGGGATGAAGCCCCTATTTGTGATGAGTCCTACCATTTAGAGTTTTCATACCACCAATTTGAGACCATTCATGATTATAATTTATGCACTAACTGTTATTTTTATGGTCTTAAGCATGATGCTCCATCTCTTGCTGACGAGTGGAGTAGTACGTTGGTTCTATTTGAAATCTCTCATGGGCATTTTGATAAGATAAATCATTTCTTGCCTTTGATCTTTCATGCTTATATCTTATCAATTGCTTACATATGCTTGTGTATTGCTCATGCGCAGAAATATGATCAACTTCTAAGGGCGTTGACATGCTTTTAAGAGGACAATGGATATTCAATTCGGGAAATCTCTTTTATTTGTTTTTGTTTATAATTTTTCGCAAATTAAATGTTTTCATAGATTTAGAAATAAAATTACTAGACTTGACGGTGTTTTGTTTTGTGATTTATAGGTGAAGAAAGAAGAAAAGGAGACTCAAAGAAGAAATGCACGCTTCCCCATGCAAGAAACCCCGTTCGGGATAGTAACTTTCAACAACAGAGGAGCTAAAAGAAATAAGGAGAAGAAAGTCAAAACGGGCAAGACTTGGTCAACCCCGGTCGGGGTGAACGGGCCCCGATCGGGGACGCAACTTTTTCCGAAAAAAAATCGTAGAAAATTGATAAATCACTTGCAAACATCATTCCTTCATTATAAAGTCTAGTCTTATCTTTATAAATACAAAAACATTTAAAGCATCCATATTCATCCACGTCATCAAATGCAGTTGGTTTTTTTTTCTATTTTTTTTATAAAACAATAAAATGTGGGACCCGCGGCAAAGAATTTTGAATTAATTTCTCAAAAACCACCTGATAGGCTTATCGCGTACCTATGCAAAAATAATTTCCCTAGACACAAGTTAATGTAGTAATAGGGGTCGAACACAAGGAAACGGGAATTACGTCGTGAATTGCTATGGGTGGATTTTTATCAAGGTCGATTACGTTTTGGGTTTGATTTGTTTGGTTTGTTGATTAATGAAAATTGCAATGTAAATAATATGATAAAAGATAGTCTAAAGGGGTCGGGTCACTCATGCAAAGGTAAACATATGAACATGATAAACTTGGTACTAATAATCTTTGTCAATTACTTAGGTTTAAAGATACCCACCTTACGGCATTAGCATCAACCATAGAGCGGGTCCTAGAAAAACTCTCGTCCATGACTAGGTCGTCCTACCATACATGCTTAGTCTAATTCAATTCCGTGCCTCTCGACTTTAGAACGAATAAACAAGTTTTAATCTACGACTACGGCCGATAATCAAAGATTAAGCGTAACAAAGCAAGCATGTGATGGAAGCAATTGATCAAAATTATTATTGTTCCGGGTGTAATTCCAGAGCAAGTTTGTTCACCACCCGCGCTTGTAAGATGACGTCTTTGGTTGAATCTTCCTTGCCTTGATTGTTCTCCTCGGCCTCTCCTGCAACAATGAGCGAACTGAGGGCTTGGCTTTGTGCCAAGCGTACTCACTCCGACGCACAAGTCAGTAAACTCGAATGGACTAAGTTGTATGTTATTTGGCTAAGTATGTGTTGTAGAGAGATAAGGAAGATGTTACCAGATGAATAGTGATTCTTAGGCTAAATTGTGGATCCCCTTCTCAATGAGAGAAGTGGAGTATTTATAGACTTTCACCTTTTGTCACGTAGTGGCCAAGTGGCCAAGTGGCTAGCAGGTGGAAAGACTGATCTACCCCTCGGCCGAGGGACCTATGGCAGGCCGGCGGGCCCTGTTGACTCACCGCCGAGGGGTCTTGGATATGAGTACGCTGATGTGTGCCCCGGCTGGCTAGTTGTCTCAGCCGGGACCTAGACAGGCTGCGTCGGTTAGGCTGTCTAGGTTGTTGACTTGTTGTGGATATCCTTGACCTTGCTCAATGTGTTGACTCGGTCAGCGGGTGCAGAATATGCCCCATCAATTTGCCCCCAGCGTAGTCTATGCCGTGGTATGGGCTCCGATGTATGTTGAACGTATATTCTGCGTAAGAAAAGAATTTAAATCCCCGGCTTCTTCTCCCTCGGCTTACTTTCGTACAGGCCGTACCCTATCCCCTCCCCCACAGACGGCGCCAATTGTTCCGGGTGTAATTCCATAGCAAGTTTGTTCACCACCCGCGCTTGTAAGATGACGTCTTTGGTTGAATCTTCCTTGCCTTGATTGTTCTCCTCGGCCGCTCCTGCAACAATGAGCGAACTGAGGGCTTGGCTTTGTGCCAAGCGTACTCACTCCGACGCTCAAGTCAGTAAACTCGAATGGACTAAGTTGTATGTTATTTGGCTAAGTATGTGTTGTAGAGAGATAAGGAAGATGTTACCAGATGAATAGTGATTCTTAGGCTAAATTGTGGATCCCCTTCTCAATGAGAGAAGTGGAGTATTTATAGACTTTCACCTTTTGTCACGTAGTGGCCAAGTGGCCAAGTGGCTAGCAGGTGGAAAGACTGATCTACCCCTTGGCCGAGGGACCTATGGCAAGCCGGCGGGCCCTGTTGACTCACCGCCGAGGGGTCTTGGATATGAGTACGCTGATGTGTGCCCCGGCTGGCTAGTTGTCTCAGCCGGGACCTAGACAGGCTGCGTCGGTTAGGCTGTCTAGGTTGTTGACTTGTTGTGGATATCCTTGACCTTGCTCAATGTGTTGACTCGGTCAGCGGGTGCAGAATATGCCCCATCAATTATAAACTTTATTTAATCATATTATATGTTTGATTTTGCATGGCTCCCCTAGCCTTTAGACTAGAGAATTTAGCTACTCATACTAAGATATAAAATGCAAACTAAATTGTAGAGAATATTAAACATGGTTGTATGAATTATATTAATTGGGTGATATAACATATGAAAAGAACAAAGCTAAAGTAACAATTATAAAAACTATGTGATAACTAAAGCAATGATGTAAATTGTAAACTTGTAATAAGAAATACCTTAATAAGGAAGACTTGTATGGAAAAACAAATAGCTAGAACCAAAAGATTTAATAACAAATGCTTAAAAAACTCTTGAAATACAAAGTGTTGAATGATTAACTAAGGAATGCTTAAACAACTTAAACTTGAAATGAAAACTAATGAGAGCAAACTTATAATGCTTGAGGCTTAATGTAGTAAACTTGGACGTAAAATGGGATGCCTAAAACCTAGGAATACCTCTCCTATTTATAGGAGAGGAGGAGAATAACGTAAGCACCTACGAGCATGCAACCCCGATCGGGGTTAGGAGGCCCCGATCGGGGTCACTTAATCCTCGGTATTTCGCCTTAAATCTCCTCTTAATTGCTAAGGTATCCAATGTTGGTGATTAAATGTGCGATTAATCACCCGGTTAATGTTCTAAATTCCTAGCATCCTAAGCTCTATTGGCATCCAATGCTTGCAACCTTGATATGGACCTTCATTTTGGGCTTGACTTTGCATTTGGCTTCATTTGTAATTCCTTACTTCAATCCACTAATCTTCATGCAAAACCCAATAAATCTTCACACACTTAGTCCAATATTTGGCCTTGTTTAGCTTAGTGAACTTGGTGTACAAAATCATAGGAAAAAGCCTCTAAATGCTTAGATTCCTACAAAACCATAACAAACACAACAATACACCTAGAACACAAAATTAGCTCAAAAATATACTAATTAAAGTATGATAATCAATAGAAACCGAGCTAAAACGAGGGGTAAAAGTATATATAAAATGAACATATCAAACTCCCCAAAGCTAAACCCTTGCTTGTCCTCAAGCAAGAAACCAAATTCCATCAATTGCTATATCCTAAACAAGCTAAGCATAATGATTTAAAAACCCGAAACAACATGGGAAAAGGATAAATCAAGACATGTATGAGATTTACACGACGGCGTAGCATAGAAAACTTTGAATGAACCTTTAAGCTCTTGCATGATCTTTCGACTTATGGACTCTCACGGGACACTCAAACTCTTTTATATGTGAAAGGATAATTTTTGTGAATGAACACTCAACTATCCTCAACTTATAACAATGTGCCCGCAATCTAATATGGTAAACATGTCAAAACTAGCAAGTAAAGACAATCAAATGTAAGCATGATAAAGAAGCCAAATGGGTAGGAAGAAGGTAAATAAACATGGGTAAGAAGGGGGAACAAAAGAGTTATGGTAATGTGGAGCTAAGTCAAGCTAGCAACTACCAAAAAAATGCAAGGATGCTCAATCCCAATTCTAACCCAAATTTGCAATTCAAACCATAAGAAATTTCTCCAAAATATAATGAATAATGCTTGAGAATTTCTCATATCTTTTCTTCTTCTCTTTTTTTCTTTTCTTTTCTTTTTCAATGCATACTTCTTTTTTCATGCTTTTTCTCATTCATTCATTTTTTCTTTCTTCATTTTTTTCATTTTCTTTCATTTTCCAATGTTTTCAATTTTTTTCTTTTTCTCCTTTTTTTCCTCTCTTTTTTTTTTTTTTTTTTGAGCATTAAGACCAAGCTCACATGACTTCAAACAACCAAATATATCCCAATGAGCACCCAAACACTATCCAACTAAGCTACTAGCTCAACAAGGGTAGGCAATTTCAATGATGTAGCTAAGGATAAATTTTGTGAAGGGGTCAAAAAGGCTAAAATATCATGTGAATGGCTCCAAAATGCTAAAACAAATGAATGCGTGCTTACCAAGAAATGACATGAAGACCATACTTGTGCGTTTTGATGTAACACACATTATAAGGAGACACCTACACTCACCTAAGTGAGACCAAATAAAGATGAAATGGCCTTAAAGGAGGTTCTACCTTACCATTTTGTAGCTTGCCATAAGTCAAGATCAAGCCTATTCGGTTCATTCTCCATCTCCCACCTACTATGTCAAGACATCCCCATGTAGCTAATATCCCATCATTAAAGAATAAATCATTAGCAACAAGCTATTAATAGGATAAGCAAAGAGGAAAGTAGGCAACAAGCAAGCACAAAGCAAAAATTTCTCTCAAAAATTTTCAAATTTCCTACACTACATGCAAACTACACTATATGCAAATGCAATCCCCCCCCAAGCTAAACATCACATTGTCCTCAATGTGCCAACTATCCAAATCACCCAATCAAACCATAAAAATGGCTCAAAGCACAAAGCAAGGACTAGAGGTTATGTCTAATGGGTTTAAGATCTAAACTAATATGCAAAGCAATAAAAAACTTACTCAACTTGCTAGCCTCCCCCCAAGCTAGCATGAATTCGGGGGACTTCTTCATTGATCAACTAAGAAAAGGGCTAAAAATTGAACCCCTTCCTCCCTTTATTCTTCTTCTTTCCACTACCACTTGATTCTCCTTGTTGGCCACTTCCACTTGAGTCATCTCCTTGAAGAGGAGTGACATACTCACCAATATCTTGGCCACTACCAAGACCTTCACCATAACTACTAATTCCACCATAGCCACCATAGCCTCCATATCCTCCATAGCCTCCATAGCATGCCTCAATCCCATAGTCTGAACCACAAAAATCCGGGCCGGGTTCATATTGAGCAAATGTACATGCATCATTGTGAGGAGGGGAAGGGGGAATAGGAGATGGAGGAGGAAATCCACCCGGAGGATAAGTATAGAATGAAGGGTGTGGCCCCTCGGGTCGGATAACTCCTTGCCTAGCAAAATGATCATAAATAGGATGTAATGCAAGTCGTTGGTCATCACGAATTTGATTAACACCTAAGTTCATTTCTCGCATCATGTTCATCATTTCTATGCTAGATGGTGACTCAATGCTAGAGGTGGAATGACGTACTTGGGAGGATGAACCTCCCACACGTCTCTCAACGGTGGTAGTTGACTCACCTCTAAGGGCTAAATGGTAGGTCGGTCTAACAAAGGGGTCACTTCCACTACGAGGCCTAGTATGAACCAAAGCCTTTATTTCTTTCTTTTCCTCGGGTAGACGAATGGAGTCTTGCCTACCTATCTTCCAAATCATGTTTGGATGGGCATCTTTAAACCAATTACAAGAAAGAAAGTATTCATAATCAAGACCAACTCCCCTAGACCTAGACTCAAGCAATGGTCTCAAACCGGTAGTCTCTTGGTTGAACCTACACAAATGGTGAGCAATTTTTGTGACCAAACCACCTAAGACAATGCAACTATTCTTGGGGTTAGTTTGTTTGGTCAAGTGGACCGCAAAGTGGTAGGGGATATTGATTCCCCACTTCTCATCACCATTAACATTTAAGAAAGCACCCAAGATTTCTAACTCAATCTTCCTCACCGAGTGAGGTTCATTTCTACCAAAAAAGGTCCATCCCATAAACCGTTGCCAAATCCTTATGTTGGGATAATGAATAAATTGATGTGGTGTATGATCAAAACCCGGAAAAGGCAAGTGAGAAATGGCTTCCCAAGTTAAAGTGGGGTTGTAATCATCAGGTGACTCGGTTGGCAACTTATGAGGCAAATCAAAGATAGCGGCGAAATCCGCTAAGTCCATCTTATGATCTTCATTAAATAAACGAAAGGTAACAAAGAGAATGAAACCGGGTCTCTTAGACCTATGGAACTCAAAAGAGCTCAAGAACTCAAGGGTGAGTTCGGGGAAGGTCTTATAATTCATGGTATAACAAGATTTCATGCCAAGATTTTTAAACAAAGCTTTAACATTTTTCTCTATTCCAATGTTGTTTAAAGATGCTTGGTTAATGAATTTCGTTGGTTCCATACCTTTGCTTTTCAAAACAACCCAATTGTTGTATTGAGCTAGTGAATTGAAGATCACATTTGGATATTCCGGGTCATGCCATTGTGGAACATCCTCCATTTGGACATCCGCTGCTGCATTTGAAGCCTCCGCCTCACCTCTCCTTCTCTTAGAAGCACCTTGTGAAGGAGCTTTTCTTGGTGCCATATTGCTGAAATTTTAAGACAAAATTCA
Organism: Silene latifolia; assembly: GCF_048544455.1. Classification (NCBI taxonomy): domain Eukaryota; kingdom Viridiplantae; phylum Streptophyta; class Magnoliopsida; order Caryophyllales; family Caryophyllaceae; genus Silene; species Silene latifolia. The sequence goes on from NC_133529.1 coordinate 28,306,447, forward strand.
TCTTAAGGCAAACCAAAATCCATCCTAATAGGCATAATAGTATGAATTAGTGAACTAATTCACACTACAAACAAGTAATAATCATTCTACAACCAATTTCTAGCACTATTAAGCACAAAATCGAATTCCCCCAAACTGATTTAGGGTTTGCATAATCCAATTAATTGATTGCAATAGATGAATTTAAAGAGAAAAGAGAAGAGATCTTACCAAGTTGATCTTAATGGTTGAACAAAGCTTGCAAATCAATGAAGAAAATGAAGTTTCCTTGTGATTTTAGGTAGAAAAGCAAAGAAAATAATGGAGATGGGAAAGGAAAGGTACCGTCGGGTTTGAAGAGTTGTGATAGAATCTTGCTTTTTTTTTTATATACCCGCAAATACCAAAAAGCAGCTACAGTACCACGACCCCGATCGGGGTTAGGCGGCCCCGATCGGGGTTGACCACTTGTCCGCGTTTTGACTTCCTCGTATAATGGGGTGACTTATTTTTCTTTTTTTCGAAAACCACGTCCCCGAACGGGGTTTTTGCATGGGGTTGCGTGTCAAGTGCACTCCATTTTCTCCTTTCTTCATTTTCACCTAAAAATCACAAAAGAAAAATCGTTAAGTTGAGTATTTTATTACTAATCTACGAAAAACAATTAAATTGCAGAAAATCAAAAACAAAAAAAATAAATAAAAGCAATAAAAAGCTTGGGTTGCCTCCCAAGAAGCGCTGGTTTAACGTCCCGCACGACGAAAAAGCTTGAGTCGGTTTAAGCTTTCTTTGGTAGAGGTTGAACGGTCATTTCTTCTATCACACCAACGATCACATTCTCATGGTAGAGCTTCAAACGATGACCGTTTGCCTTGAATTTTTCGCCCTTGGTGGTCATCACTTCAACGGAACCGAACTTGTTGACATTTGTGACGGTATATGGACCGGACCACCGTGATCGTAACTTTCCCGGAAATAGCTTGTATCGGGAATTGAATAGCAAGACCTTATCACCAATTTGAAATTCCTTGTTCAAGATCTTCTTATCATGCCATCTCTTTGTTCTCTCCTTGTAGAGACGGGAGCTCTCATAAGCTTGCAAACGGAATTCATCGAGCTCATTGAGTTGCAACAACCGCTTCTCTCCACTCAATTTCGGGTCCATGTTAAGCTCCTTAATTGCCCAATAAGCCTTTTGTTCCATCTCAACGGGAAGATGGCACGCCTTTCCATAGACCAACCTATATGGTGAGGTACCAATAGGTGTCTTAAACGCGGTGCGGTAGGCCCATAAGGTATCATCGAGCTTCATACTCCAATCCTTTCGTGATTTGGCAACAACTTTCTCAAGTATGGACTTGATCTCACGGTTGGAAACCTCTACTTGGCCACTAGTTTGTGGATGATAAGCCAAGCCTCTTCTATGGTAGACTCCATATTTTTCCAACAAAGCATCAAGTTGTTTCTCACCGAAATGAGTACCACGATCACTAATGATTGCTCTTGGAACACCGAACCTCGGGAATATGATCTTCTTGAACAATTTAATCACGTTGCGAGCATCATTGGTAGGAGTAGCAATTGCCTCTACCCATTTAGAGACATAATCAACGGCAACCAAAATATACCGATTCCCTTTTGAGGAAGGAAACGGTCCTTGATAATCTATGCCCCAAACATCGAACACCTCTACTTCCAAAATTCCATTGAGAGGCATCTCATGTCTTCTTGATATGGAACCCGTCCTTTGGCAAGCATCACAAGCCATCACGAAATTTTTGGCATCTTGGAACATGGTTGGCCAATAGAAGCCGGATTGCAACACCTTTGCAACGGTCTTGGATGGTCCATGATGACCACCATAAGGAGAAGAATGGCATCCTTCTAGCACCCCTTTCACATCCCATTGTGGGACACATCTCCGGAATAGCCCATCGGAGCAATGTTTGAACAAGTGTGGATCATCCCATAGGAAGAACTTGGCATCATGTAAGAACTTCTTCCTTTGTTGATATGAAAGGTTGGGTGGCAATTCTCTTCCAACTAGGTAGTTGGCTATGTCGGCATACCAAGGAGTATTGGCTTCCAACATCATTAGAACATCGTCGGCGAAGGAATCATCAATAGGTAATTCAATACCTCCATCTTTGAACTTCAAACGGGATAAGTGATCGGCAACAACATTTTCGGCCCCCTTCTTATCTTTAATCTCAAGATCAAATTCTTGCAAAAGCAAGATCCATCTTATCAACCTTGGCTTAGCTTCTTGTTTGGCTAGGAGATGCTTAAATGCGGCATGATCGGTATGAACAATGACTTTGGAACCAATCAAGTAAGAGCGGAATTTGTCTAAAGCATAGACAATGGCAAGTAGCTCTTTCTCCGTGGTGGCATAATTGATTTGAGCCGCATCCAAGGTTTTGCTAGCGTAGTAGATAGCATGGAGAACCTTGTCCTTTCTTTGTCCTAGCACGGCACCTACCGCATAGTCACTTGCATCACACATGAGCTCGAATGGCAAGTTCCAATCCGGTGATTGGATGATAGGTGCGGAAATCAAAGCCTTCTTGATCCTATTAAAAGACTCAAGACAATCGTTAGTAAACACAAAGGGAGCATCTTTTAAAAGAAGCTCCGTAAGGGGTTTGGCAATCTTAGAAAAATCTTTGATAAAACGGCGGTAGAAACCCGCATGGCCTAGGAAACTCCTTACACTCTTCACATTTACCGGTGGGGGTAGTTGCTCAATAACTTGGACCTTAGCACGGTCCACTTCAATTCCTCTCTCCGAAACAATATGACCAAGCACCACTCCTTCATTCACCATGAAGTGGCACTTTTCCCAATTCAACACCAAATCAACTTCTTCACAACTCTTCAAAACTTTGGACAAGTTAGTCAAACAAGCATCAAAAGAAGAACCATAAACACTAAAGTTATCCATAAACACCTCCATGATAGACTCAATGTAGTCGGAAAAGATGCTCATCATGCAACGTTGGAAGGTGGCGGGGGCATTACAAAGACCAAAAGGCATTCTACGGTAGGCAAATGTACCATAGGGACATGTAAACGTGGTCTTCTCTTGGTCATCCGGGTGAATGGGTATTTGAAAGAACCCGGAATAGCCATCTAGGTAGCAAAAGTATTTGTGACATGCCAACCTTTCCAACATTTGGTCAATAAAAGGTAATGGGTAGTGGTCTTTCTTGGTGGCTAGATTTAGCCTCCTATAGTCAATGCACATTCTCCAACCCGTCACAATTCTAGTTGGAATTAACTCATTTTTATCATTTTTTACTACGGTGGTTCCTCCTTTCTTAGGAACCACTTGGACCGGACTCACCCATTTAGAATCGGAAATCGCATAGATAATTCCCGTATCTAACAATTTAAGCACTTCCTTTTTGACCACTTCTTGCATGTTAGGATTTAATCGTCTTTGACCTTGGACACATGGTTTATGATCTTCCTCAAGATTGATTCGGTGCATGCAAAATTCGGGACTTATGCCTTTTAAATCGTCAAGTTTATAGCCAATGGCTTTCTTGTGAGACCTCAAGACATGAAGCAATTTAGCCAATTGACTCTCATCTAATTTAGCACTAACGATTACCGGACACATCCCCTCATTATCAAGAAAAGCATACCTCAAATTGGAAGGAAGGGGCTTAAGCTCGGGTTTTTGTACCTCAACATCTTGCGGTGTAGCAACCAAGCCTATAAAGTGTGAGCTCTCCTCCAATGATAGCTCCTCTCCATCCAATTCATGCTCCAAAGCATCAATCTCCTCATTTCCAATCTCATCATCACCTGCAAATGATTCTAAAAGCAAGAGTGCCTCCAAGGGATCTTTAGACAAAGATCGAGGTGTAGAGTCTTCTATAACAATGTCAACAACATCCAAAATGTCAATAGAATAACAAGACTCTTCTATCATAGGACTCTTCATGGCACTATTCAAATTATACGTGACCTTATCGTCACCCACTTCCAATGTAATTTTACCGTTCTTGACATCAATTAACGCACCCGCGGTGTGTAAAAATGGTCTTCCCAAAATGATTGGGATTTGGGCATCTTCGGCCATGTCAAGAACAATAAAATCAACCGGAATGAAAAACTTACCAACCTTAACGGGAACATCCTCCAAAACTCCCAAAGGGCGTTTTATAGAACGGTCCGCCATTTGCAATGTGACACTAGTGCATTTTAAGACTCCCATATTAAGCTTAGCACAAATAGAGTAAGGTATTACACTCACACTAGCACCCAAATCGCATAAAGCTTTATCAATTTGGTAGGTGCCAATTGTGCATGGAATAGAAAAGCTACCGGGATCTTTTAACTTAGGAGGGGACTTGTTTTGCAAAAGAGCACTCACCTCGGCGGTGAGAGCTATTGTTTCAACCTCATCAAAAGTCCTCTTCTTAGTTAAAATGTCTTTCATGAACTTAGTGTAAGATGGAATTTGAGTGATTAATTCGGTAAAAGGAACGGTTACCTGTAGATTCTTCACAACTTCCATGAATTTACCGAATTGAGAATTCTTTTGATGCTTTGCCAACCTATGAGGGAATGGCACCTTGACTTTTTCCGGAATCTTTGCTTCAATATCTTTCTTTGGAGGAGCATCCTCCACTTCCTTGACTTTCTCAACAACAACAAGTGGGTCATCCACTTTCTTTGGAATTTCTTCAATTGCCTTATCATTGTTAGAGACCTCTAACTCAACAAGTACCTCCTCATCATCTTTGGGCATGGATGGCCCATCATATTTCGTTCCACTTCTTAAGGAAATAGCATTAAGGGTAGCATGTGGTTGCTCACCTTAAGGGGGTAGTTGACCCGATTTCCTTGAAGAGCTAGATGAAGCCAATTGAGCCATTTGTTGCTCCAACATTTTGATCGCGGCATTTTGAGCTTGCTCATTCTTTTGAATTTGAGCCAACAATTCCTTTTGCATACGGATTATCAAGCCCTCAAGCTTACCTCCCTCTTGGTTATTTTGTTGGGCATTTTGTTGTGGAGGTTGAGTTTGTTGGAAATTGTTTTGTGGGGGCCTTTGTTGATTTTGATACCCCGGTGGAGGGATATATTTTTGTTGAGGGACATAGGCATTTTGTTGTGGTGGGGGTTGTGGTTGAGGATTTAGCACATTGTTGCTTCTATAAGACATATTCGGGTGAAATCTTGAATTTGGGTTATATGTGTTTGAGAATGTACCTGGTGGATAAGCATTTTGTGCATTTTGTCTTAAAGCTAAAAAGGCATTTACCTCTTCAATGGGAGCTTGGCAATGAGCGGCATAGTGACCCGCACCTCCGCAACCTTCACACACAACGATTTGGCTCGTTGAAGACATGGCATTGACTTGTTGAATGGAATCTCTAGCATCCCTCTCCGCCAATTGTTGTTGGAGCAAAGCAATTTGAGCTAGCAAAACAGAGTTGTTAGAGGATTCTTCTTTACCTTTAGATGGCACAACTCGGGAATTGACATATTGGGCATCATGGACCGCCATAGATTCGATCGTGGCATGAGCAAGATCGGTGTCAATTTGATCAAACCGCCCATTGTTGGCGGAATCAAGAATCCTTCGGGACTCGGCACAACATCCATTGTAGAATGTTATTGCAAGAAACCAATCATCTAGCCCATGATGTGGGCATTGTCTTTGAAGCTCTTTGTACCTCTCCCAAGCCTCATATAAGCTCTCAAGAGCTTGTTGACGGAATCCGGTGATTTGGCTCCTCAAAGTTTGGGTTTTCTCCGGTGGAAAAAACTTTTGGTAAAAAGCAAGAGCCAATGTCTCCCAATTGGTGATTCCCATGGTGGTGCGGTCAAGGCTATTGATCCAAAGCTTGGCCTTGTCCTTCAAAGAGAAAGGGAAAAGTATTTCCCTTATTTGGGCTTGGGTGACGCCCGTTTGACGGATCATGGAGCAATAGTCACAAAAGTTTTGCACATGCAAATTGGGATCCTCCAAAGGACTTCCTCCAAATTGCTTTCTCTCCACTAGGCTAATGAAAGCCGGTTTGATCTCGAAGTCCGGCGCGGTGATTTGAGTGGTTGTGATTCGGTAGGAAGCATGGCCGCGGTGGGCTTTGAGTGATCGGAAAGTTTCACCATCTTTTTGGTAGTAGATGGTGATGGTGGTGGGGATGATGAACTTGAAACCTCCTCCTCTTCAAGGGCCTCTAGATCGTCTAAGTAAGACTTTCTAGCACTTTCGGCTTGTACGGGAGAAGAGGCTTCTTTCACTTCCTTCCAAAAACGTCGTCTTCTCCTAAATGTTTTCTCGGGATCGGAATCCGGTGAAAGCAATTCTCCCTTGCGTGAGGACCTGGGCATAAGACAACAATTTCTAGAGAAGTGATAAGTAACGGTCTTAAGGAACAAATGTTCCTCAAGACAAAAGAAAACAAGATAAAAATCGACAATTCAAAAAGCAATAAAATCGTTTCCCCGGCAACGGCGCCAAAATTTGATAGGCTTATCGCGTACCTATGCAAAAATAATTTCCCTAGACACAAGTTAATGTAGTAATAGGGGTCGAACACAAGGAAACGGGAATTACGTCGTAAATTGCTATGGGTGGATTTTTATCAAGGTCGATTACGTTTTGGGTTTGATTTGTTTGGTTTGTTGATTAATGAAAATTGCAATGTAAATAATATGATAAAAGATAGTCTAAAGGGGTCGGGTCACTCATGCAAAGGTAAACATATGAACATGATAAACTTGGTACTAATAATCTTTGTCAATTACTTAGGTTTAAAGATACCCACCTTACGGCATTAGCATCAACCATAGAGCGGGTCCTAGAAAAACTCTCGTCCATGACTAGGTCGTCCTACCATACATGCTTAGTCTAATTCAATTCCGTGCCTCTCGACTTTAGAACGAATAAACAAGTTTTAATCTACGACTACGGCCGATAATCAAAGATTAAGCGTAACAAAGCAAGCATGTGATGGAAGCAATTGATCAAAATTATTATAAACTTTATTTAATCATATTATATGTTTGATTTTGCATGGCTCCCCTAGCCTTTAGACTAGAGAATTTAGCTACTCATACTAAGATATAAAATGCAAACTAAATTGTAGAGAATATTAAACATGGTTGTATGAATTATATTAATTGGGTGATATAACATATGAAAAGAACAAAGCTAAAGTAACAATTATAAAAACTATGTGATAACTAAAGCAATGATGTAAATTGTAAACTTGTAATAAGAAATACCTTAATAAGGAAGACTTGTATGGAAAAACAAATAGCTAGAACCAAAAGATTGAATAACAAATGCTTGAAAAACTCTTGAAATACAAAGTGTTGAATGATTAACTAAGGAATGCTTAAACAACTTAAACTTGAAATGAAAACTAATGAGAGCAAACTTATAATGCTTGAGGCTTAATGTAGTAAACTTGGACGTAAAATGGGATGCCTAAAACCTAGGAATACCTCTCCTATTTATAGGAGAGGAGGAGAATAACGTAAGCACCTACGAGCATGCAACCCCGATCGGGGTTAGGAGGCCCCGATCGGGGTCACTTAATCCTCGGTATTTTGCCTTAAATCTCCTCTTAATTGCTAAGGTATCCAATGTTGGTGATTAAATGTGCGATTAATCACCCGGTTAATGTTCTAAATTCCTAGCATCCTAAGCTCTATTGGCATCCAATGCTTGCAACCTTGATATGGACCTTCATTTTGGGCTTGACTTTGCATTTGGCTTCATTTGTAATTCCTTACTTCAATCCACTAATCTTCATGCAAAACCCAATAAATCTTCACACACTTAGTCCAATATTTGGCCTTGTTTAGCTTAGTGAACTTGGTGTACAAAATCATAGGAAAAAGCCTCTAAATGCTTAGATTCCTACAAAACCATAACAAACACAACAATACACCTAGAACACAAAATTAGCTCAAAAATATACTAATTAAAGTATGATAATCAATAGAAACCGAGCTAAAACGAGGGGTAAAAGTATATATAAAATGAACATATCACCACCATGTTTTGTACGTACATGTTTACGTTTATGCTTTGTACGTAAATATAAATTATTACGAAGTAATAAATAATGCATCATAATCTCCTAATTTATCTTGACTTTATATTATTAATTTCCTAAAATATTACCAATATAATCTGAACAAAGAATAAGAACAAAAAAAGAAAAAAAATTATTATCAAAAATCGTTTTATTTTTTGCTTGATAAAATCGGTAGAAAACATAAAAATAAAATAAAATAGCATTTCTTGCTAAAAAATCGGTAAATATAAATAAAAAATAAGACCACAAAATTAAAAATTGTAGAAAATAATAAAATAAGACCACAAAATTTATACCGTCTTTAACTTGAATGGTAGATTTGCAAACAATAAATTAAATGGTAGATCTGCAAACTCTTGGAGAAAAAAATAATTATAATGATATTAAAATATTAATAATCGAAATATATGCACAAAAAAAATTAAATAAAAAGTGAAAAATTATTAAAATAAAAAAAGGTCAAAAAAGGCTCATTTCTTGAGAAAACAAAGTCTCATAAAATACATTTCAAGACGCAAAAAAAAAGTGAAAAAGTACTTCAAAAACAACAATCATTAAATGTAAAAATAATTTTTTTAATAATACTGAAAGACATCATAATTATTGAAGATTAGTGTAAAAATAACTAAAAAATTATATAAAATACCAAAATATCATATAAAATACTACATGCAAAAAAAAAGAAATAAGGATTAAAAAATCAATACTCAGAAATACTAAAGCTCGGTCTTCGTTCAGATATTATACAATACTAAAATCTCGATCACAATTTCATATTGTTCTTCAATATTTATTTATCATGTAATTGCACGACCATCCAAACGGATGATAACATTAAAATTTGATAAAAAAAATTGTTATGAAAAATTGATCAGAACATTGAGAGGGATATATATAGTTATAGCGATTAAATTGAATGATAAAATTAGAACTTTTCAGATTTCTAAATAAAAAGGGTGATGTAATCAACGAGATGAGGGGGGAGTAGAATTGACGAGGGAGCAAGTAAATGAAAATATGAGATGAAATTTATTATTGAGAGGGGGAGCGGCGGAGAGACTAAGAGAGTGAAAATGTTACATTTAGGGCAATTAGTGAATGAGAGAGTGTATATATATATGTGCAAAAAGTTAGGGTTTATAATATAGAACTATATGAGATGAATGAGTCGACTCAAATATTATCGTATAATATATGGACCGTAAATGTATGAGTTGACCCAAATATATGTGGGCTCTTTTAGTGAGTGAAAGAATTACACAAATTTCTCAGTTAAAATTGTTAATATCCATTTTAATCTTAAGACGAGTCAAGTGTAGTTAGAACAAAACAAAAGTATAGTGCATAGGGAATAACATTAGATTTGTCTTATATACATAAGTGAGATGGTATTTGATCCGTTTTAATAATTAAAAAGACGTATCGATTTAAGGGAGACTACTCAAAGGATTATGTCTTTTTATTTGGTTCGGATAAATTTTATACTCATTAACACGATTTGTGATGATTTTGTTTTATTTGGTTGCTATTTAGCGGATACGGTACTGGCATTTAGGCTGATTTATTTACGAGGCTAGACCGTTAACTCGGTTTATAAATCGAGACTTCTGTTTCGTTAATTTAATCTTTTATAAAAATAATTATGAAAAACTTAATCATACAACAATGATGTGACATTAAAATTAAAATTATATACTCCCCCCGTTTCAGATTTTGCATTTGCTTAAAATATCCCTCACAAAGAAGAACCAGTAGGTCTCATGAGAGAGCGTCTCCCACTAATTTAGTGGGAGACATAATAGGGAAAAAAGAAATTCAGTGGATCCCTCATCTTATCATGTGAGAGGTCTCTCAATAACGTTATTGAGAGACCGTCTCTCCGGAGTTTTTGTGAAGAACAAAAGAGACAAACAAACGATTAGGACAAACGGAGTAATATACTACGCATATTATAATTCAAATTTATTATCGAAATAAGCAACAAGGAAATCGTATTTACTTTTATTTGAGTATTTGTAGTATATTTAGACGGTTGATATTCACTATAACAAAACTCTTGAATACCTATTTATTTAATTGAACAATTAATCATGTGCAATTATATTTGCACAACTTTGAAACTTTAACACGATATATCGTTTTTCTTCAATGTCATTCAAATTTTAATAAAGAAAATTACGGCTAACTATAAAAGGATCGACTACCGTATATTCGATAACATATTTAAAAAGGCAACCTGTGCATTTCGTGCACGGGATTAAAACTAGTAAGTGTTATTTCCTTTGCATTTTAGTTTAATTTCTCGCAACCCATTAATTATGGCCTCTTGTCTTTCTTGTTTATGTGCTTTGAGCCATTTTTATGGTTTAGTTGGGTGCTTTACATGTTGGCACATTGAGGACAATGTTGTGTTTAGCTTGGGGGGGGGGGGGGATTGCCTTTGCATTGTAGTGTAGTTTGCATTTAGAAAAATGTGAAAATTTTTAGAGAACTGTGTTGTTTTTGCTTGCTTATAGCCTACTTTTGTCATGAAATTGTGTTTTATACCCTCTTGCTTATCTTAATGATAGCTTATAGATAATGATTTATTCTTATTTGTTGGATAATTGCTACATGGGGATGACTTAACATAGTAGGTGGATGATGAAATTAAATCATTAGGCTTGATCTTGACTTTTAGCAAGTCACAATATGGTAAGGTAGAGCCTCCTAGGCCGGTACATTCCATTTCCGGTCTCACTTAAGTGAGTGTAGGTCTCCTTATAGTGTGTGTTATATCAATAACGCACAAGTATGGTCTTGATTTCATCTCTTTATAAGCATTGCATTCACTTGTTGTTGACATTTTAGAGCCATTCACATGATTATAATTGCCTTTTTGAACCCCTTCACAAAATTTATCATTAACTACATATAAAAATTGACTACCTTGTTGAGCTAATAGTTTTGATTAGTTGTGTTTGGGTGCTCATTTGGAATTTGGTTCATCTTTAAATATCATTGTGAACTTGGTCTTAATGCTCTTGAAAAAAGAAGTGAAAGAGAAAATGAAAAGAAAAAAATGAAAGAAAAGAAAAAAATGATGAATGAAAAAATGATACGAGAAGAAAAAAAAAGGTATGAAAAAGCATGAAAAGAGAAATGAAAAAAAAAAAAAAAAAAAAAAAGAGTTATTTAACAAAAATACTTCAAACTATGGTTGGGCTTCTCAAAATACTCTCAACTTCAATTAATTCCAGAATATACCAAACTATTAACCATTTTCTCTTATATTACACTGGGGTAATCGACTACCTGTTAACCAGGTTATTGTTATTTTATTAATAATATTTCACTTATTACCTCCACCGTTAACATCTAAACTCAATCATCACAGCCTATTATCTATCACCCCACAACCATCAACGCCATTACCACCAATCCCAACCATCACAACTTCAATTCGCAAATGACCTCGTCCCACCGCCATTACCGTTAACCTCGATCACCACCAGTACCACCATCTTGATGATAAGCAATGGGATCTAACTGGTTTTTGGACATAATCATCGCACAAACAACACTTGGATCTGGCCTTAGGATAGGGGATGATAAAGACGATTCTGACGTGATATCAAGATGTGCATAATACGAAGACGGGAAATCAAATTGGTTCATTTCCAAAAGGAAGACGATGAACAAGTCAAATACAAAAAGGGCAAGATGGGGATTTATAGCCTTTTAAAGCTTACTCATCTACGCAGGCCTATGATTGGGTTCACCACATAGAGCCTGGGTTATTTAAAAATTGTTAGATTGTTATTCCACAATACCAGAAATAGAAAGCAACTTTCAGGTTTATTTTTCGTTGGTTTGTTCAAGTTGTGTAGTTATCTGTGGCGCTAATTGAATGTGATCTGGGTTTTAATTTGGATTTCTTGTTTTGAGACCTTAAATTTGGGAAGAAGAATTGTGGTGTTTTAATGGTGAATGTAGATTTGACCATTTGGGGAAGAAGATGAAGGTGGAGGGAGGGTGTTTAAAAAGTGAAGGGTGGCTTTGGGAAGAATAAGGAGGTGGGACCCGTTATTGCTTTTACCTGTTATTACAGGTTAATAAAGGGACGATTCTGTTTAAAGAAGAATGGTGTAATAGTACGGTATATTGGTAGTTAAAATATAGATTGGAGTATTTTGAGAAGGACTCCAATTGTTTAGAGTATTCTCATTAAATAACCCAAAAAAAACATGATTTGAATTGAAAAAGAAGAAGAAGTTGATGTAATAAGCTCTCATGTTTTATTCATAACTTTTGGAGAGTATTCTTGTGATTTGTATCGGAATTTTGGGATTAGTTTTGGGATTGAGCATCCTTGTATTTGGTTGTTGCTAGCTTGACTTAGCCCCACATACCATAAATCATTTGTCCCCCTTTCTTACCCATTACATATTGTCTTCTTCTTACCCTTGGCTTCTTTTACATGCTTGCATTTGAATATTTTTTACTTGTAGTTTTGAAATGATTACCATATTAGATTGCGGGCACACTCTCATGAGTCGAGTATAGGTGAGTGCTACTCACATAAAAATCCTTTTTACATATAATTGAGTGATGAGTGAATCGTGAGAGTCCAAAGTAAAAAAGATCATGCAAGAGCCGAAAAGTTAATACATAGTTATTCATGCTACGCCGTCATGTAAATCTCATCCATGACTTTGCTTTATCCTTATGCCCATGTTATTTCGCGTTTTGAATCATTATGCTTTAACTTGTTTTAGGATATTGCAATTGATGGAATATGGTTTCTTGCTTAGGGACAAGCAAGAGTTTAACTTGGGGAGTTTAATAAGTCCATTTTATATATACTTTTCTCCCCATATTTAGCTCGATTTTATATTTATTTTGCGCTCTTAGGAGCGATTTATTGAGCTAATATCGCCTTTGGTAGTATTCTTGTATTTTATTGTCTTATGTAGGAATTGGAGCGGTTTTCCGTCATTTTCTTACGCTTTGGCAAATCCCGAGTAAGGTGGAGCTAATTACGAGTATTTGAGCTAAAGATGACGGACTATATTATTTGGTGGACAAAACAAATTAAATGAAGCTCAAAATGAAGATTAAAGAGCAAGCTTAGAATTCCATATTGAAAGAGGCATTAAGAGCAAAACATTGGATTCCTTGTGTTAATTAATCAAGAATTGAAGGAAAATTAAGAGTATGTTTAGGATGCCATTTTGGATTCCATATGAGCATTCAACCGGAGGAATTAAGGAGCATTAAGACATAGCATTGTATTACTTTGCAAATTTTACTCCCTTATTCTTATATAAATGGTGTTGATCGACACAACTTTTTGGGACATCTCTTACACACTTCTTAGACACCTTTTTCCACACATTTTCATATATGTTTTAGTCTTAGTTTTAGAATAAAATGTAGGTTAGATTTCCTTTATGTTATTTACATTTGCTTTAGCATTTCAATATTGTATTACAATTTTCATTCAAGCATTTGTTCTTCAATTCCAAGTTATATTTCCATTATAAAGGTAATCTCATTTCTATTACTACTTTGTTATTCCTTTGTCATTTTCATTTACTAATTATCATGTTTACTTTATCATTTATCATTATTTTAAGTTTACATTATGCAAGATTAGTTTACTTTGTCTAGGGAATAAGGGAAACCATGCAAAAGTAGTTCTTGCAATTGTTGAACTAGGATATTATAATATCGTTTCAATGTTTATTTCACAGGTTTGCATTGTATTGTTAGTATTTGATAATTGATCACCATCTTAGATTAAATTTGTTAATTCACTTTTATAAGTTGAGACGCACGAAATTGAATTAGACTAAACATGTGTTAGTAGGACGACCTTGACATAACGAGAGTTCTCCAGGACCCGACCTATGGTTGACAATAAGGCCGAGAGGTGATTGTCTTTAAGCCTAAACAATTAACGATTTATCAACTCTTATGTTTAATTTGAGCATTTACATCCTAGTAGTGGGCCTCTTGCTGCTTTGCCTTCCTGTTGACGTGTGGGCTTGGTTGATCATCCCCTTGACTTATTTTTTACTCATGCCTTCAAGCTGGCCCACTTGAGGTGGAACAAGGGCCCAAACAATGCTCAATATTGATGGGGCGTCAAAAAGAAACCCCGAGTTGTCAGGTGTAGGTGGTATTTTTTGAGATTTACCGGGTCACATGATAACTGCCTTTTCGGAGAAATTAGGCTTGACATCGGTTATTAGAGATGAACTAATGGCCTTGGGGCGAGGTTTAATGATAGCTACGGAGCGTCGTATTACTTGTCTCTTCATCCAAACTAACTCACAAGTACTGAAAGGGTTATAGAGTAAATAATTTTGTAGTGCTCATTTGCATTTGATCCAAACTTGTCGTTCCCTCATCCGAGACTCGTCATGGAAGGTAGAAGTTCATCATATTTATTGAAACTAACTCGTGTGCGAATTGGTTGGCGAACCAGGGGTAGTGCAGGATTAGCGTCTAGTCATCTTCGAAGAGTTCAATATGCCTGATCATTTGTTTCGTCTGGTGCAACAAGATGTCGGGGGGTGTAGCTTGGCCTCATGTCGTTCATTTTTTTATGCTTTTTAATCTTGTTTTCGTAGTGTGAATTTTGAGTAAGACTCCTCTAAAATAGTTTTACAATATCATAATGCAAAACCATATAATGAAAGACCTTAATGCCCTAATTATGCAAGTGGTGGTTGGTGGAATTTATTTTAGTTGGGATTTTTAGGTAAATAATCAGTCAATTTATTTAAAATGGTTTGGGATATTCTCTCGTGTACCCCTCAACTTTTTCATTTTCTATGATTTACCCCTCTTTTCATGCAAAATAACTTTGACCGTCAATAACTCTTGGCTACAAGTTCAGAATACGATAAACTTTTTTTTCAAATTGACCGTCTTTCAGAGGTCTTCCGTGTGAAAAAAATTTCACCGACGTCTCAACTCATAGTCGGGAATTATCGTCGGTCAAAGTTTATTCGTTAAAAAATGTTTGACCAACCATAACTACCGGCTACGAGTTCAAAAAGCGGTGAATTTTTTTTCCAAATTGAAGGCCTTGACGAGATAATTGGTTTGAAAAAAAAAATTACCATTTCCTGAACTCGTAACAGAGAATTATTGTCGGTCAAATTTTTTTTATGAAAAACGAGGGGTACACAATAGAAAACGAAAAAGTTCAGGGGTACACGAGAGAATATTCCAAATCAATATATATATATAAAAGAGGCTTTTTTCAGGCAATTCTAGAGACTCCAAGTTTTTTAAAACGCTCTAATTAAAATACTAATATTAGTCAAAAACAGAATTTTAATCTTAATCTTAAAAGATAAAATAAAAGATAATCTATCAAACATAAACAAAGTAATAAAAAATAATCCTCCGTAAACAATTGAGATCAAACCAAACACTAAAATATAGTTTTATATTTAAACTCCACAGCCTATATGACGATGCAATGAGAATAAATAATGAGCCAACAAGCTACAATACCTGGGAACAGGCTTCAATGATACCGTCTCACAACCCTAATACTGTCACAACATTTTGATCCGCTATTTGTCGTTATTGGGGACGTTGGTAGGTCTATGGTGCTATATAGGAAGATGCAAGCTGATGGAATCAGTCCCGATAAATAATCATTCAATGCTCTGATTCAAAACTTTTGTAGAGGAAATAAGACTGAAAAAGCACTCAACCTTTTCCATTCCATGATTGCATTAGGACTGGCTTCAGACAATATCACGTATGGAGCTCTTATAAAATCACTCTGTGATATCGGGAAAATTGAAAACGCGAAGGAGATTTTGTTTTCAATAGAAGCTAATTCCCAGCCTGGAGACATTCCACGATGTTCTGTCATCAGTTACCGATGTTCTGCAATCTTTCACGCGGTTTTGTTTTTATTCATCTTCTTCTTCCTCTTCTTCTTCACACTACCGCCCACATCATTCCCGGATCCTCCACTTCATCCAGAACCGGCATACTCATAGTCATACCCGTACCCATGCCCACCTGATCTAACCCGAGCCCAGATGATAAATTCGGGTTTAAAAAATACGCAAATGAAAAACTCGGATAAATATGCAATCTACTCAATTGGGTCTCCAATTCATCAACTTTTTCATCATTGTTCGATTTGAAATCATTGGTTAAATTAGGGTTTATGGTAATCTCTTGATTTAGGATTGATTTGGGATTGGAAAACAATTGAGGAGTGAGATTTAGGGTTGTTATCAATCTGGTGGAAGATTGTTTGGGATTAATTAGGGTGCTGAGTAAATTAGCCATGGATGAAAGAGGGGTAATTGAAATTAGGGTTTGTTAGGGTGAGGAAATTGGGGATTTTGGTATTGTTGTGTGAAGATGATGAAAATGAAAAATTAGGGGTCTGGGTTTTGAGAAAAGAAATAAGTAATTTAATTTAATTAGGGTATAAATATTACGCTTGATATTTAGCTACTACTGATTTCCGTACATAATGTTGTGAGTAAAATAATTCTCAGTATATGGTTACTTGAAAAATAATTCCCACCATATAGTTAAGCTAGGTTTGGATAACCCGATGTAAAAGGATTGGAAAGAACATTATACTTGGATTTTCTAGAGGTATTGTCTTGTAAGAAAATTATTCCCTACATATTGCTACTTTTATTTTTATTTTATTTTTAATTTTAAGAAGACATATTTAGGTATATATTATAATTATTTGACATATAATATTATATAGTAATAAAATTTAAATTATAATTATGATAAAAGAATTTAAAATATTTTATTTTTTATTTGAGTATATTAATATTAGTTTAAAAACAACTTTTTAATAGATTTATTTTGTGTGCTCGTAATATATCTTTTCATCATTTTCTTTTTGCAATAGTTACCTTTTTTTTTTCTTTAATACAATAAGGCAATATTTTTGATTTTTTATACTTAACACTTGATGTATGACTTATTGCAAAAAAAAAAAAAAAAAAAGATGAATCATAACTCAGACTTGTACTAGCTTCGATATTAAATTTTAATCCGACCATTTTGAACACACATATAAATAAAGCTAAGAAAAAAGTGCGAGTATAATTTTAAGTAATATTAATACACATAAAAAAATACATTTTAATTTTTTTTATCATAATTGTAATTAGAAATTAAAGTAACAATATGTAGGGAATAATTTTGTTTATAAGACAATACTTAAGGAAATTTCAATTTTATTGTTCTTTCCATTCCTTTGCTTTGGATTATCCAATCCTACCTCAACTATATGGTGGGAATTATGTTTCAAGTAGCCATATGATGAGAATTAATTTGTCTCATAGCATTATGCAAGGAAATCACCCTATTTTTACTCCACAATACATTAACAAAGTAAGAATTGTTTTCTTATGTATAAGCTTAAATGCTATTCGATTTCCACCATACATTGGGGTGAGTAATACATGTTTTCTTATGTCCTTTCTGTTTTCTATTTCGTATTTTTCTTTTAGGATTTACATGGTATTTATTAGTTCATTCAATTGTTAGGAATTACAGGAAGCATGAGATAATAATGAAGTAGCATGAAGAGAGGAGAGAAGACATAATATTGAAGAGTATTTTCTTACTATATTGATTCCATCTCTTAGTTATTTGAGAATCAATTTAGAAGAGGAAACAAGACTATGG
Organism: Silene latifolia; assembly: GCF_048544455.1. NCBI lineage: Eukaryota > Viridiplantae > Streptophyta > Magnoliopsida > Caryophyllales > Caryophyllaceae > Silene > Silene latifolia. The sequence continues at coordinate 28,324,182 of NC_133529.1, forward strand.
AAGCGGCGGCGTGTGTCAGATGATTGTATAAGTTTTTCACTAATTGTTATTGTTTATATTAGTAGGTTGAATATTTTGCATTGTCTTTTGAATTATTGGGTTTGTTTGTTTTTCCGTCAAATAAGCTACAAGAGCAGTACAAAATAAGGGGTGTGGGATTCGATCACGTAATTATCATTCACAAGACCTCCGTCTTAACCACTAGGCTATGACCTCTTCCGTAAAGGGCTGTAAAATTTAGACTGCCAGTTTGTTTATGAAATATTAATTTTGGGTTGGTAAAGAAATAACTGCAGTTTAATCATCAAACATCGTCACAATTGAGACTTGCTGATTATAATTAGAGCACATACTGACAAACATGAATACATGATTATACATATCTAAGATGACAATAAAGATTCCATAATATGTTAATGAAGACCGTATAATACAGAGCGGTATATAACACAACCGTACAAAAGATTAATTGAAATTAGAGAGACTAACTTAAATTAATTCACAACATCGACTACACTTATTTTCAAAGTCGTTAGTTACTTTACGATAGCAAATTTACCGTTCTCACATTCAAGAACTTACATATTCTACCACTTCAGTTAAAAATAAAACATTAGTTAGAAACCGTGCAACGCACGGGCACAAAATCTAGTGGTTTTATATATTTAAGTTTTTGATGTATTTCATTTTAGTTATTGTTAACCCACTTTAAAAAGGGAAAATAAAAGACATTTTTCATAGACCAGAAGGGAGGAGTAAATGAAAAATAAAGACGCTCATAATAATCCGAGTCCCAAATGCAAGTTAGATCATCTCTAATTTATCTTCAACGCGATCACAACAATCATCTCTCTTCCCGCGCTTTAATTTCAATCGAATTTAACCTAATTCAAGATCTAAGATCCAGGTTCATCAATGGAGGTTCCGCTAGGCGGACTCGAGAGGGACAAATCGACTTCCACTGCCGCTTCTCCAGTTTCTGCTGTCGCCAATTTCTGGAAAGGTTTGTTATATTTGATTGTAATTCTGCTCATGTTTTCGATTGATTTTAACCTAATTCAAGCATTGATTCATAGTTAGATAGCTTGATCGTTGTGTTACAGTCAAATTTAGGAATTATACCTTTGATTTTTTTTTGCTCTCTAGATTTTGAATTGGAGAAAGAAAAGAGTTTGTTAGATGAGCAAGGGCTACGGATTGCGGAAAACCAGGAGAATAGCCAGAAAAACCGCCGTAAACTCGCTGAGAGCACTCGAGGTTGTATTTTGTTGCGCTGAATTGATGATTTAATATCTCATTGTTTTGATATATTCAACTGTATTATGAATGTACTATGTTGCACAGTGCTGTAATGTATTAAGCTACCCTTTTATCATTATAATTATCTTTATTGGATAGAGTACCTCAATCTGTATATTGTTATGCCAATGGTGATTTAAGGTTATTATTTTGACAATATTGTGTTTGTTACGCCACGGATTCTATTGAAATGCATAGGACCACATTTGTAAAGAATATGATGGAAGATTAGGGAGAAGCTACAATTATATCAAGGGAGGTGTAGTTGATCATTATTAATCCATGTAGAGGCTGTTGTTTAAGTTCACGTAGTAGTTGTAGTTAACGATACTTATGTCTTATTACCGTTCTCCCCACCCACCCACACACCAAATACTCCCTTCATCCCAATCATTCGTTTACCTTTGATTAAAATACCCCTCACAAGAAATAAAATAAAAAGGTAAAGAAATGATTAGGACAAAGGGAGTACTAGATACTAGTTTGAGGTTGTACATGACATACATATGTGGTGGTGGTTGTTATTTTGGAACATTTCCGCTGGTGCTCTAGGTTTTGAGTTAATTCTACCATGCTACCATTCGAACAAAGTGATCTTTTGCTATGTGGATATATGCGTTTTTTTATGATTGTCTGCATTTGTTTGGATAGACTTCAAGAAGGCACCACCTGAGGATAAATTGAATTTGTTCAATGCATTGCTCAAGGGATACCAAGAAGAAGTTGACAATCTTACTAAAAGAGCAAAGTTTGGGGAAAATGCTTTTCTTAATATCTATCAGAAACTCTATGAGGCTCCGGACCCTTATCCAGTTATTGTCTCGATTTCTGTGAGTACTCCTTCGCTTGACTTTGATATCGTAAATGAAAGTTTGATCCTGTTACTGAATACATAAGATACACTAAGCGTTTTGATGGGTTTAAATACTGTGTTTTAGACCAATAACCAAGTGTAACGACTATGAAAACTATGGCTTAGAACTTTTAACATTCGTAACCTCTTCTCAGTGTTACTAACATCCAGTTGGTTGCAGGAGCAAGACGTAAAAATTTCTGAACTTGAGACTGAGAACAGGAAGATGAAAGTTGAGCTCGAGGAATTTAGGGCTGAAGCGGCACATCTGAAAAATCAACAAGCAACCATAAGGAGACTTGAAGAACGCAATCGTCAACTAGAACTACAGGTAACATTGCGTGGAATGTTTTTTGCTTGATTTTTTATGTGCATCTTTTTGCAGTATGGTCATTGCAGACTAGCAGTTCCGCTTTCACATTGAATAACATGATGTCCCTACAAGCATAATTTTATGGCATGTTTGATTGATTGATTCTCATGTCGCCAAGAATATAACGAATTGAATAACAGGATTGTGGCCTTAGTTTCCGCAAGAAATTTGATTTTTTCATTCTATTAGTCAGACTCTGTCTTGATAAACCATTAAGTTAACACAGCTCTCCACTTTACTACCTTAGATGGAGGAAAAAGTAAAAGAAATTGTGGAAATTAAGCAGCGCGGTTTGGCAGAGGAGAATCAAAAGATATTGGAAGTTCTAAAAGAAAGGTATTTTTTTTAATTTGATGCAATATTAATTATTAAGCTATTGTGTATATGTTTCTGGTCAACTTCCTTCATATGACAAGCATACTCTCTTTCCTGTGTGTTCAGTATGACATAGTTTCACCATGACTTGTCATCTCACTTGATACAGAGAGCAATCCCTGCAGGATCAATTGCGTCAAGCTAAAGACAGCGTTACAACGATGCAGAAATTGCATGAACTTGCCCAGAGTCAATTGTTTGAGCTCCGTGCTCAGTCAGGTTGTTTCGTACTTCTGAATTTAACCTGTGATTGTAGTGCTCAAGCATATACTATGTGCTGCTTGGGATCTTATTACAATTATAATAAGGATGCCTTGAGTCATAAAACTATTGGGAGTTTGCTAACATGGAGCCTCGTACATATCCATCATTATACTGCTTAAATGTTTATTACAGTACATTACCTCAATACCTCGCAGGCTCCCTTGCCTATGCTGAGGGAAAGGGGGTCAGATACCCTGCAGCCTTGAGAATTGTATTTACTGGTGTTCTACAATATAATAAACACAGTTTAGCGCACATTCCTCTGAGTGAAATTCATCTTCAAAATAGACACACCCATATTAATATCATGAATAAATTGCTGGGTTTATATGCATCTTCTGAGTGCTTGTTACATGTTTCCAGTATAATCTATATTTCTTTGCTAATTTTGGTATATCTGTAGTTGTTTGTGTGATATTAGTTATGGTTGTTTGTGTCTCAGCCTTTTCTTTGCATGTATATGACAGATGAGGAAAGAGCTGCGAAGCAGTCTGAACTTGGTCTTTTGATGGACGAAGTGGAACGAGCTCAGAGCCGGCTTCTAAGTATTGAAAGGGAAAAGGTAAGTACATTTTTTTTATTGAGAATGCTTTAATTTGCACTTTCCCCTGTTAAGTGCACTTCACATATGCAAGCTTAGGTAATACAGTTTCTCGAGTTCTGTGTAAGGGCTTTCTCAATGCCAATTTTGTTCCATTTTCTCATTTCAGGGGCATCTACGTTCTCAGCTTCAGTCTGCCAATGAAGAGAGTGCAAATAAGAAAAGGTAAGCTGCTGTGTTCCCTATTTTATTTTGTATGTGTCTTTCTTAATCCTCCTTATAGGAGTGTGCAAGCCTGGTGTGGCTTCTCGCCCTCAGCAGTGCCCATACTTCAGTTGACTTCCTATGTCCTGGAACATGCGGAAAACTACGGTAGCTCACACATTTTTGATGTGTGGCCAATTCAGGAGCTATAAGCACTCTGCTGTTGTATATTTTTCATGTTAACTGTGTCGTGAGAGGCTGAGAGTTCACTGGTTTGTAATATACTATTTCAAGTCATTAGGAGTACAGTGGTTCCCCTGCAAAACGTGGTAGTGATCCTTCTGGATATCAGCTTGATCTCACATCCACTGGTAACAAGCTAGTTTTTCATAACCAAGTGGCTATATCTAATGTTTCTGGATCGTGGTATCAAATTGCGGTTATTTGTAGCAATTGCGGCCGCGGCCGAAGTAATCGTATAGACTGTCAATATTATACCAGCAGAGTATTGGTCAACATTGGCCAAGTACGGATCATATTGGTCAAACATTTTATCCCAAATATCGACTCTTTTTGAAAGGTCTCTTTACATATAAAAGTGCTGTCATGGTTTTAGATTTGGGTAGCGACTACAACTTATAAAAGTTACTCCCTTCTAGTCTCTATTATCTTCCCTATTTCCTTATTAGGCTTAGTCATCATTTCTTCCCTGTTTCCTTATTTGGACATATAATTGTATCTGAATGGAGAAAACTACCCCCACCCACTCTATCCTAATAACTCAGCCCCAAGACTCCACTCAGGGGGTATAAGGTTGTTTTCGCTTGGCTTGGTGATGGGTTCGGCTGGAGTGGTGGTGGTTAGGGGCTGGGTAGGTTGTGGCTGGGGGCATGGTTTAAGTGGTGGCTGGGGCTGGGTTGGTTGGGGTGGGAGTTTGGTGAGAGGGATGTAAAAGAAGGATATAGGTGGGTAAATTGAGGGTAGATGGGTAATTGTCTTTCTTTTCTTATTTTTGTTGCCCAAAAGAGAAGGGGAGATAATAGAGACTAGGAGGGAGTATTAACATAATCCACCTATCGTGTTTTGAAATTTGAGGTGGTATTAACCACACAATAAACATGATCAGTCTGCGGCGATCAGTCAACAAGATTAAAGCTGATAATTAATAATTAATAATTAATAGCATGGTCATGTTAAGCTGAAGAACCTATTTGTATCAACTGATCTGGGCCAATCTTTAAAGGTACGTGTTGGATGCAGAGGTTTAGCTCGCTTCCTGTAGTTGTTACTCTTTGGAAGCTTTTGGACTAGTAATGTAAAACTTAACTGGCAGTTGATACTCTTGTGATCATATTTTGTGGTCTGTATTCTATGCCTTTCCTTTTCAATAGATTAAAAACTTACAGCTGAATGACTGCTAAATAGAGTGCCTTTACTTCATATCTCACATATTTCCTTGTACAAAATTTGCATGAAAGGGAATCAATATAGGGGAAGTGCAATTTACATATTACAGCTGTGGATTTTTTTGTGGATGATTTGAAACTTGGGAGTATTTCCTTCAGTCATCTTTTGTGATTAATCATCTTTCATTGTTTTTGCTATGGCTCGTAGTGATACTGAGGATTCCAGCAGCATTCTTGAGAATTCTTTGAGTGCTAAGGAAAAAATCATATCTGAACTGAATATGGAACTTCATAATGTTGAAACTACCTTGTCAGAGGAGAGGGAGCAGCATATAAATGAAATTAAGAAGTTGAACGCACTTTTACACGAAAAGGTATGGGTTAAATTGATAAATTCTAGTCGGATCAGAAGATTTGTTGTTTTTTGACATTTAGATCTAGTGCCTTTTACATATAAGTACCAAACCATCTCTCATTTTCAGTTAAGGGTCAGTTGAATATAGCCTCCATCATTGGATGCAAATAGTTGCTTATGTTCGACCCCGAAACCCCATAGTACCCATCCCCAGGATGGCATATTACTTCAAGCGGGCTTCCCTTTTTTTGCATCGGGACGTGATTATAATGACAATGATGATGAGGAGACGTCAGTGCATTTTTGACTGTCATGGATCCTCTCGACTTTTATGTGATTTTTTTAGCCGCGACTTCCCTTGCCTTTTAATTTCTAGGAGAATTCAACCTCCCTTTGTGTGCCTTTTCTGTGAATTTGATGAAATTTATTTACAAAATCTCGCACAACCGTCTCAACAAATTTTCGTTAGTCACACACATATATGGCTTTGGCTGTTTGGCATATGCTATGTCAATGGGTCGGGATTATTCTCGAAAAGATCTTCGTACCATGCTCAAGACAATAGAAATTACTGAATTAGGTTTAGTTAACTCTGCAGCTGTTTTTGATTGTTGTAAAAATATTTTTGAAAAATATTTGTGAGTAATTGCATTATTAAGGAAGTTGAGCTTTTAGGTTAATTGTTTTTCTTTGAAAAATTTCTGATCAATTTTACAGGAAATCAGTGTACAGGATTTAAAGAAAGAGCTTCAGGCTCGGCCAACTACAAAATTGGTTGAAGATTTGCGGAAAAAAGTCAAAATACTGCAGGTGATTGCTGCATTTCATTATAGTCTGTACTCTGTACTTTAGATGACACACCATTGACATTGGTAATCCAGTCACATTTTTTTTTGGTCTGCCATATTCCTACAGTGAATATGGATTGCTGCTTGCTTAATAATCTCAGTAAATAACAAAAATCACTTTCTGACATTAGTAATCCAGTCACAGTTTAGATGAGACGTCCAACTAACATTTTAAAAGGTACTCACACACACACACACAAAAAATGCGTTAAGCCCTAACCGTCATGCATATCGTTATTTTTTCCTTTTTGATAAAGACAAGTAACAGTTATGTTTAATTTCACCCACAAAAGTAGATGACGTTTAGTATTGATTTCAAATCGACACTAGTCTTCAATTTAATTCCTTGCCGATCTTCAATAGCATTACCCGAATCGCTGCATTGTCATTGTAGTTGTAATTATCTATTTCATTTCATCCGAGAGGCATTTGGAGGAATGATTGAACTTTGTTATATGAAAATCGTTTACTCAAAGTCACTTAGGCCATAATTATCCATAGTAGCTTGAGGCCGTAATTCTTATTTGTTCGTTTTTTATAAGGGTGTCACCCTCTTGGTGTCTTAATATTTGATAATTTCATTATAGACTTCTATATTGAGCTTTGTCATATCTATTTCATTTCATCCGAAAGGCATTTTGAGGAATGATTGAACTTTATTATATGAAAGTCGTTTACTCAAAGTCTCTTAGGCTTTCCTGTTACCTTTGCGTCTATTTCCCCTCTTCTTATAAATTCAATCAACTGGTCACTTTAGTAAGTGAAATAATGTCATGGTTTAATCCACCATTCTGCCTGTAATTGATAAGTCGGACAAGTCACATCTCAAAGGTCTGGTAAATGCGAGAAGTTTTCTTTTATAGAAGTTTCATTTCAGTGGGGTTGGTTCCGTACAGACCAGTGAGACCACTGCCTGACACATATTATGGTAATCCGGGGCGAAATTGTGGATAGAGTGTTTGTAGTGTTCTATGTAAGGACGGCGTTAAGGTTTAAATATTTGGCGTGAGCTTAATTGGTTCTACCTTTGTGTGTTGATAAGTTTTCAGAAAACCTAATTGCTCGGATACCGGACTGTTATCCTTATACAAGACTTGTTTAGTTCATGTTTTCCCCCGATCAATGTAAAGTGTTGATTTCTAAGGCTTTGAATATGATGGAATAAGTTAAAATAGTGCACTACTCTTTATAATTCTTGTATAGTGAAGTAGTAGTGTGTCAATGCATCAACAACGGAACTTTCATTAAGGTCATCTAGAAACACAAAATCTGTGTTTTAACACGAGGGTAAGGCTAGTATATTGGTCCCTCTTAACTCCATCATAGACGAGTGCCATTGAGGCAGTGGGGAAAGTTTGTTGACGTATGAAGTTTGGAGATTGAATAATGCCCTTGATTGGCAATAAAGGAACTCGATAGCTTCTGTTCCCCCCTTCTTTTATTGAGTGAGAATTTGACATTAAGGTACAATTTGGAATTGCTATGTTTAGCGAAGGGAATGGAGGATTATAGCAAATGGGATGTGTAATTTGTAAAGAGATGCCTTATGATTGCATGAATTTTCTAGATCCTTGCTGTGTTCAGAGAAGGGAATTGAGGAATATCGCAAAATCGCAAATGGGACGTGTGATTTGTAAGGAGATGTGTTATGATTGCATGAATTCCCCAAACCTGTGACGTGACAAAATTCGAAGTGGAATATTGCCTTTGCTTTTTCTTAGTGATTTCTCGGATTTCCGACTACGCATGCAAAGCGCAGGGTCACACTGAACTTATTATTTAATCGTAGTGATAGACAGTTTTGCTGGTCAATATGTTTTGCCTACGCTTTTTTAGATTATTGGCACTTGGCAGTTCAAAGTTTCTTCTTTACTTTTTTTTTTTAATTTTTTTTTTCTGAAAGTGCGAGAGTCGCTATAACTTCTTTTTTTCTCCTATATGACACGACATTATGAAAGTTTCAGTTGCTATTACTTTTTATGACCTATTATTATATGCTATGCCTTTGTAAAATAGTCTTCATTCTAGTATTTAATCTTCAGCTATGAACTTGTGGATCTTGGTAGTTGTTATGTTGAGGTACACTCTTGTCTTTTTTCATCTAGTGTCTGGACTCCATGATATTTCATGACCATTCTTATTATAACGAGCCTACTGCTTTTATAAAAGCTATTGAGAGTTGATTACGAGTACGTTTGGCCTAGCTTTTCAAAGTGTTCCAAAAAACATAAATTGGCCAAACATGCAATTGTTCAAAAGTTAAAAATAACTTCTTAAAAGCTTAACAACCATCATTTTGCCCTGAAAAATAGAAGTACCAATTTGGTGCTTCTAGCTTTATAGCTTAAACTTGAGAAACAAAAACTCGCTTTTAATAATATATTAGGCCACACATATTCTACATTACGATACTCTTGACATGTAGTTCTCTGCTACTCTGTAATGTATAATAGGCTTTATAGTGTCTAAAGCTAGTGAATATTCTTGAATCACTAGCCAGTTATAAAATTTGTTCATCCCTTTTTTAACCCTGTACTTCTTTCTCTTCATGTTTTGATTTCCATTTGTGCATTTTGGTTTAATTCCTACAACTTAATGTTTTTGTCTGAATAGTTGTGAATCATTGATTTAGGCAGTGGGTTATAATTCAATTGAGGCTGAAGATTGGGAAGTAGCTACAACTGGGGAAGAAATGAGCAAATTGGAATCTTTGCTGCTTGACAAGAACAGAAAGATGGAACATGAGCTGACACAGTTAAAGGTATTGATTCTCACCTTTTAATCTCATGAGAGCCTTATAATGTGATAAATTGCTTAGTACATCCAGCTCCTGTTGCCACAAGCCCACAACTATCATTTGAAGGGAGTGTAGTCAAAGATGTCACAACTATTCATAATTATACTTTGGTTTTATGTGCCTCAGGTTAAGCTTTCTGAGAAAACTTCATTACTAGAAGCAGCAGAGTCAAAGGAGTCAGAACTTACTTCTAAGATTGATGAACAGCAGAAGTTAATTCAGAAGCTTGAAGATGATATCTTGAAGGTAATCTGTGAAAAATAACTGTGGTGATTAATGTTAGATAATTATTTCCTTATTGAGATATTTGTTAGATATATGTATAATAAAAAAAGGCCATCAAAACCATATTTTCCTGTTAATTTTTTTTCTTTTCTTTCAGGGGTATAGTTCCAAAGAGCGCAGGACCTCATTATTTAATGATTGGGATCTATCAGAGTCGGTTTCAGCCGAGACATCTGAGGTATACTGTACATCTACCCTATTCTTCTATATCAACAATTGAGAAACTCCTCATTTTTCTGTTCTCAAATTTTAAAGAATGTCTTCATCAAGTAATCTCCAATTCATGTATTTTTTGTTGGTTAGACCATTACCCATTCCCTACCTACATGAATGAGCTACATTTCTTTATTTTAGGGTATTTTGAAATTATTTTTATACCAAGAAACTCATTCGGTTTTTATAATTCTTTGTAATATTTGCGGAGAGCGGTCGCATTTTGGTTAATTGATTATGATTCTCTATAAAATTCCGTATACTTCTGAAGTTTGCATCCTTGTATAAGGTAATCTGCTAAAAATTACAAACAAACTGCAGGAGGATACATTTGGGTTTGATGATTACATAACGTGCACAATAAAAAAAATTCACGGAAATGTGACCCTTCAATTAACCCTTGGATTATGTATGAAGTATTGGTTCAATCTTGATCTTGAATAAGGCGTCTTGGTCTGATCTCAGTTGTTGTGCAATAAATGCGTCCTACCGGCTTAAATGTAATTGTGGTAACCTTATAAATTGTCACAAGTACTTTTTAGTGTTACAAAACTATTTTCGTACACTTATTTTAAAGCTGAAAAACTCTTCACAAAATGAACTAGGTGAAAGGCAAAAAAGGCCTTACCGAGGGAAGCGCGTAGAGGTAACGTCAAAGCCGGTCAACTTTATGAAAAGCGGAAAGCGTGCGCCATAGGCTTTTGCAGCAAAGCCTATGTTAATCCAACTCTTCTTATTCCCTCGCGTACTTGTATCCGACACTCGAAACCCGGACATGGGGTATGACATTTGGTTGGATACCTCATTTCAAGCCATAATATGCAAATATTTCATAGAATTAGTCGAGTCTGACATTTGGAGTTTGGACACGCACCCGTGTTGGATTCTTCAAAACCGAGTCTGTAAGATGGAGCAAAGCAGATTAGCAGACCACCCCGGTCTTCAATTCTCTCCGCCATAAGGGGAGTTAGTGTCAGGGACTCCTTTCACCCCAAAAGAAAAATAAAATAAACTAAATATATTAGTGAACCGGTTGCTTGTCAGCGGAATTCCTTTCATATGGTGTGGCTCCAGATTGCGACAAGAAGTTTCTGTGTATGAAACAATTGTCAACGGATTTTGGTAACAGTAAATAAGACGAGCATTAACTGGGAAAGGGGATGTCAACGGATTGTGATTTTCTCAGTAAATTCTCTAGTTATTCTGGCTGAATGGACTTCAAGTAATGTATTCTCTTGTGTTTGACATGCACTATCTATCTTGCTACACTGGGATGTATACTGTTCATATCTGAGGCTTCTGGTATTTTTATTTACTCCTGCTGACCACATCTTTGGATGTGTGCCCATATATTGATCAGGGCGTGGAACAAAAGCATGTTTCTGGTGATCAGGACCAAAGTTCAATGCTGAAGGTGATTTGTAATCAGAGAGACCGATTTCGATCCCGGCTCCGTGAGACTGAGGAAGTAAGTTGCTTCCTTCAAACGCTATCATTTTATCGTTTACTAGTTGTTTGAGTATCCTTTCTCAATCTATTCTCGTGTGACCTTTGTCGGATATAGTGATGAAGTCTATTATTTTATGTATAGAGCTTCTGTTTTTCTTCATGCAAATCACTTTTTTCAATTAAACTTCTTGCACAATAAGATTATATTTCTGTGTAATTGTTATTCTTTATACATCGTAGGAAGTAAGGCAATTAAAGGACAAAGTCCGTGGATTGACTGATGAATTGGAGAAAACTAAGGCTGACAATGTTAAGCTGTATGGAAAGATTCGTTATGTGCAAGACTACAATCGTGAGAAAGTTGTCTCTAGAGGGTCAAAGAGAGTACGTTGCTTACCACTACAAGATTTCAGTTGAAGTTTCTGGTGTTATGGATGTTAAACTGCTTTCTGCATTTCAGACTCCTGATGATCTAGAAAGTGGCTTCAGCTCTGATGTTGAAACCAAGTACAAAAAGATCTATGAAGAGGACATAAATCCATTTGCAGCTTTTTCAAAGAAGGTAATCTGAACAAGCTCTAACTTTTCTATGGTTGCAATCTTTCATGTTAGGCTGGCTGATACCCGTGGTATGCATTGTACATGTGTTCCCTGTTTAAAGACGCTGTTAAGCCCACCTCGTCATTATGCACGAGTGATAAACATATTACTTCTCCATATGGTTGCATTCATCTTTAGTTCATGACAAGAATTTTTGTAGACCAATTCAATTCGAACTGATTGCAATAATTCCATCACGATATATAGATGATAGACAATTAGACATGAGAAATGTTAGGTCCATGACCAAAGTGTTTTATTATTCTTTTTTACTCGCAACAATTGAAAATGGGTTACAAAGAGAATACAGTTCATCATTGGATTAAAGTCAACGGAAGTCCTAAAAATATGTCTCAGAAGCTGAAGGCTAAGTTATCTACTGTGTTTAACAACCTCACTAATAGACTTCATTTTTGGACGACGTGGACATTCTTGCTCTGCAAAACCCAATTGATGCTGATTGCTCGTGGGCTTCCCCTTCTCCTCCTCCTCCTCCTCCTCCTTTGTGTACAGCATATGATTTCCATTTATCGCAAAACATTTATTTTCTAGAGCTCTTTCCACATCATGATGCATAGATTTATGGTCTTTCTTAACCATTCAGAGAAGAATACTATAGTAGAGACAAAGATTGGGTATATTATCAGAATTCCCTTTTGTTATCATTTTTTTGATCTTCTCTAAGTCCGTGCTCCTGTAGTCCTTAATTTTAAGTAGTCTAGAGTCTAGATTGTTAAATAAATTTGAATATATATAGATGCTTCATGTCACAAATTTTGTGGAGTGTTATAGAATGAGTTACAAGTTTAAACATATTCTCATGAGTTGAGAGTTGAGAATAAAGCGTGTCTAAATTCACGAGTCTTGCGCTGGTGAATTCCTTTTAAAAAAACTATAGGATTTAAAGGAGTTGGAATGCAACAGATGCGTCATGTCAAGACTTTTCACCGAGTCTTGTTCAACAAGTTACAATTTTTTATACACAGCCTCATACATTTAGAATTTTGATTGAATCATGTGTTTAGATTGGGTTGCCTGAGGAAAACAAACATTTTATTGATGCATATTTTGCATGAAACCTTTTTCCGCACGACTTTGTGGATTTTGTTTATCTTCTTGTCAATATTTAAAATTGTGTGCTCTCTTTTTGTTTGTTTGCATCTAGGAACGGGATCAAAGGTATAAGGAGCTAGGTCTCAGGGATAAGATAACACTGACCAGTGGGCGATTCCTGCTCGGGAACAAGTAAGTTTTCTTGCTAAAAGGAGTTTTTTTATGTATTTCAAACATTACTCTGATAGGTACATGGTTCACGTGGCATGCTATCTTAGAAGGAATATCCAATCTCTAAGCTTGAATTGTTATCTATGTTACTTGCTGTTCTCATAGTTATGCCATTTGTGTGAAGAACACTTTTCTTATAGATCTGTGGCATTCAGCCTATTCCTGGGTTCAGTAAAGATTAGGGATACGGTTAACATTGAATATGCACAACTTTTTCCCTATGGTGAAAAGTCTGAAAACACGTGACAATAAACACGTCTGAAATATTGTGTCTACCAAATACAATTTTCCAATATAAGAACTGTACACAATTTTTATTACATGAATATCCTACTTAGATAACTTTGAATATTCTATTGCAGATATGCTCGAACCTTCGCCTTTTTCTATACAATTGGGCTACATATCCTAGTTTTCACGTGCTTATACAGGATGTCTGCTCTGAGCCACCTAAGGTACCCTCTTTCTGTAATATTCTCTGTAATTCCTATACGAGTGCTTTCATAACTTAGGTGTTAATCCCTCCTAATCACTTCTGCAGTCATGGATACGAAGAGATTGCTGAACCTAAAGTCCTGACTCAGGCATTATAAGCGCGATTCAAATTGTCATAAAGAACTTTGCTGGTGATGGTTCCAAATTCGAGCAGGTCTGTATAATGTACTTGCACTTTTTTACTATTATACAACAAAATGTCAGGATGTACTGTGTTACGTAGCTTTTAGTGCTCCAGTGCACATGATGTTTGTAAAGTCGAGAAGTGCACCATTATACTCGTTAGTAAAGAGCTTTTCTAGTTATATTGTTCTTTTAACCTCAATGCCCATGAAGCACATAACCACAAAACATAGGTCAACAAGTGCTATTCAAATTGATGTCTGGATATATATTTGGGAAGAATTTACTGTCTTGCAGTTTGGCGTAATACAATTTGATGTCTGGACTTTCAAGAATTACGGTTTGGTGACCTGAGTTTTGTATTGGTTTTTTACTTTGTTAGTGTAAACTCTAAAGTGTGATATATAGCGAAGATTGTATCCAAATCAATAAAGCTTTTTACTATCACATCAAGATGTAGGGTTTTGGTAAAATAATCGAGCTACTACAATTTAATTGTGTTAACAATGGGTAAAGGTTGTATACATTGTCCCTTATTACCGTGTCAGAATCAAAGCTTGTTAGTCTGTTACCTTCTCTTGTTGTATGATAGCGTGTTTTGTTTTAAACTATTTTACGTGTAAAATCAGAAGTTGAAGATGAATCATACATGTACTCGTATCATAAAGTTGTTACCAAAAACCCTTTCCAGAAGGGGTATTGCTGTTAATTAACAAATGATTTTGGTAAAATCGCAAATCACCAATATGTATCTGATACTCTTGACAGCAACACATTTTATCTACTTGTTAATACGTTTTTTTTTTTTATAATCTAAGAAAATTAGATTGATCCTCTTGGATAAGACCAACCTATCTCATCCTTTCGAATGAGAGAGGTAAGTTGAAGCCGCCGGCTTTCAAACCACCTCGAAAGAGTTGGACATGAAGTCAGCAACCTTGTTGGCTTCACGAAAACAATGTTTAATTATCACTTTATCGAAAGAATGAAGGTCTAATTTCACATTCTTGATAATACTAGAAATTTCCTAAGGAATTTGCCAAGTACTACAAATTGAGTTAATAACGCATAAACTGTTAATACGTTGCTTTAGACGAGCAATACATAGTTAATAAGTTCTGAATTTTGGAATTGATCCTGTCATAATCCAAAAGTATCCCATGGACTTGGGCCTAGACTGTTCAAAGGGCCCAACCCAAGCACATGATATGTGTGTCGTCCAAGTCAAGCATGATCACCTCTTGTAGTACTAGGCTACATTATAAATTTAGGAAAATGATAACGGCACTACACTTTTTGTTAATGCGATAACAATATAAGTTAAATTTAAGGGCATATTATTATTCATGGCTTACAATTACAAGTGCCATTAGTAATTTCAGAGTAACACTATCTCTTTCCCAAATTCATAATCAAGTGCAAAGAAGTGCATGACACACCATTATTAGGACATAGATCTAGAAATGAAATCGTTTTTGAGTTTTTCTTGTATGACTTTAAGAGAAGTTGACGGACAAAATAAAGAAAAACTAAAAAAACAATAGAAATAGACGAACTAGTGATAGGGAGGCATTAAATAATGGCTATTGGGGTTAACAAATGGTCAAAAAAACTAATAAATCAACCTTATATCCTTGTCATCAACCAAGAAACCAAATGCCCCATGCAACTCAACAAATAACAATGAGTGATGTGTGAGACCATTTGAAAATGTGGTTGCTTTGGTCAGGTACACCTCACATATCAGTATGTGTCCAAAAACAACTCTGCTTATTAGACAGTCAACTCTCACCCACCACTCCCTTTCAAACTTACTTTGCCATCCAATAATGACCATTACTTTTACACAAATTCTCATTATCACCCACCATTTCTCCTCACAAAATACCCATTTCCATAAAGTGGGACTTACTACCCATTTTATTGCCATCCAATAATGACCTATTGTTACTTTTATTACTTCAAAAAAAAAAAAATATATGTTATCATTGAACTTGAGGAATAATGGAATATACTCTTGGTGGCTTCCTTTGGAAAAAAAATCGACTTTATTATCCTAAATAATGCGAATTCTATTGTACGATCGTCGTACATGTAACGAGGAAAAATGTAATCGTTTTTTTGATAAACTATCTAGATTTTGTGCATATACATGGTTTTTTAAAGGGTGTTGATTTTCGCGATCTGGCATTTTTTTCATCGCATGATCTGTTTTGATAATTATACCCCTCTCATTTCCTTATCCCATTTCTCTCTAATTTCTCTCTAAAGTTTCTCTCTAATTTTAAACACACATTACCCTCTAATTTCACATACCCTATTTCCGGCGGTTGTGGCGGTTCTTGTCAACGTTTTGCACCACCGTATACTTTATTGCCTATTATAATATTATTTGCATTGAATTTCTGCACGACCAAGCACCTCCCGACTCTCCATTCCTAATGTATTGCATTTACTACATTGAGTAATGAACGGAGTACTACTTTTTGCACTCCCACGCAGCCCTCCCTTCTGCAACTCTCCCTCCCGCACATGATTCCGTTGAATGGCCACCGATGACGACCTATGTCGTCCTTCTCCCGCCGGTGCCTATCTATGTTGCCTACGACATTTAAGTACTCCAATATCCCACTCCCACCAATTAGCCCTTAATTAATTTTAACAAAAACCCTAATGAAATAAGATACAAAATATAACAAAGAGTTAAATTTAATTATTAATAATGGTTAGTGAATAAATATATGCTCTATAATCGAATAATTATTCATAATTAAAGAATTCCAAGAAGGTTGAAGGAGGTTAATGATTCAACAATAGAAAGTGGATGGAGAAATTTAGATTTGAGTTTTCCTGGTGTAGGGTAGACAAATGGAAAGTTTGGTACAAAAAGTACTGTAATGAGTAAAAAATGTACTGCGAAAATAAATTACGTTTTTAAATTGTCATGTATAGAGAACTTAATAGTTAGAGTTAATAGTATTTAAATGAGCTTTGAATTTAATTTTTAAAATCTGCAATCATTAGTGTAGTATTAAGAGTTAGAATAGACAACATTTGACATTTTGCTTAAAAAAAAAAATTGATGTAGCTGAAATTATTTTTGTCAAATACTGTAAGTTATAATAAAAATTATCAGTTTAACCGAAATCAACTTATGATTATTTTTACGCATTTTAAAGCTTCCAATGAAGCATATAACTTTGAGGTGTGCGTTCACCCTTAGACGGTTTTAAAGGATGATTCATGGCAGCCGACTCCAAATCATTTTGGAATTAAGGCTCTGATGTTGTTGTTGTTGTTATTGTTGTTGTTATACATTTTTTTTTTTGGGAAAAGGTAAGATATATATTAATGCCAATTTGCCAACATGCACATACACAGGTTATATCCTTATCATATTACACGACTTAGACAATTATCAATCCAAACTCTAGCTAAATTACTCTTTATCATCACGTTTTTGCCTCTAACTCTAGCTAACAAGTCAGTTCTAACACAAAGAACAATTCTCTCAGGCCGGGGAACAAAATGATCAATACGACTCTGATTTCTGGCATGCCAAATGTGGTACATTAGGCTTGCAATAACAGCTCCAATAATTTGCTTTATGAGGAGGGACTTCATCTTTTTTTTAACCCACCAAATTAGCACCGAATTCACAGGTATATCCAACTGTAACCAGGACCTCAGCAGGGCCAAACATTTCCTACCAAACAAGCACTCAAAATATAAATGTTCAATGCTTTCCTCATCAACTCCACATAAGAAGCACCTATTCTCCTGGATGATCTTCATTTTGCACAGACGGTCCTGAGTCAGTAACCTGTTCTGAGCAGTGAGCCAAATGAAGAAAGAATGCTTTGGCACAAGCACCCTATTACTTACCCAAGGATGCCACTCAACAGGAACCCCCTCATCAACTATCCAAGAGTATCCTAATTTGATATTGTACTGAGAATTCTGTGACCTCCATTGTTCATTGAACATAAAAGGTTTCAACAAGTTTTTCACCCAACAAATCTTTCGCCATGCCCAGCTAGAGGATAAAGAAGGAGTGTAATCTTGCCATACCTGCTGCTTTATATAAATGGCATGAACCCAACGGACCGAAAGGTGGTCAGCCTTAGCTTCTATCCACCAGACATACTTCCTAATAGCTGCAATGTTCCAGCTATGGAGTTGTCTAAGCCCCAGTCCACCATTCTTCCTAGGTTTGCACAGTTTGTTCCAAGCCACCAGTGCAGGGCTTTCCTTAGCCTCATTGCCATGCCATAGGAAAGCTCTACACAGAGCATCAATCTTGTTAAGCACAACTTTGGGAATGATAAATATACGCGCCCAATAGTTATGCAAAGTGCTGAGAACTGCTTTGATGAGAGTGAGTCTCCCTGCATAAGAAAGTTTCTTGCTCCCCACATTCCTGATTCTCTCAGTCACCTTATCTACAAGCTGCTGGCAATCCATAACCCCCAAGCATTTGGGTATAATATTCACCCCCAAATATCTAAAAGGGATGGCACCTCTTTTCATACCTGTAGCCTGTTCAATTTGATCCATAAAACTTTCAGGAATACCATTCCCATACAGATTTGATTTCCCTTCATTCATCCTTAAACCTGAAGCTCTGGAGAAAGTCTCAAAAGCTCTTAGCACCAGAGAGAGAGAAGTCATGTCTCCTCTACAGAAAACAATCAGGTCACCAGCAAAGCACAGGTGAGTGAGGCCAACTCTAGCACAAACAGGATGATATTTAAACCCCTTAACTCTCTGAATCCCCTCCAGCAAACGACTTAAGTATTCCAGGCAGGTTGTAAAGAGGAGAGGGGACAAAGGGTCACCTTGTCTTAGCCCTCTTTTGCCTTGGAAATAACCAAAAGTCTCACCATTTACAGCAAGAGAATAAGAGGTAGAACAAACACATTCCATAATCAGGTTAGTCAAGCTCACAGGGAACCCCAAACTCTCTAGCATCCCTTTGAGAAACTCCCACTCAACAGAATCATATGCTTTTTGAAGATCAATCTTTAGCATGATTCTAGGAGAGCAAGTTTTCCTTTTGTAAAGCTTGATGAGGTCTTGACATATCAGGATATTGCCAACAATGTCTCTTCCTTGAATAAAGGCACTTTGTGCTGGATTGATGATCTCGGGGAGTATTCCTGCCAATCTATTGCATAGCACCTTAGCCAAACACTTGTACAAAGTGGAACAACAAGCTATGGGACGAAACTGTAGCACACTTTCAGGATTATCAATTTTTGGGATCAGGGTCAAAATAGTATTATTACACTCCTTCAGTACTTTCCCAAAAACATAAGCACTCTTCACTGCCTTAATGACATCTTTACCCACAATGCTCATTTGTCCTTGAAAATTGGTGCTATAGCCATCTGGCCCTGGTGCTTTATTGCAGGGATAGAGAACATAGCTTGCTTTATCTCCTCATCATCAAAGGAGCAGTAAGAATAGCCTGGTGCACCTGCAGATTAGGCATTTGCGGATCGTGTACAACACCTTTGTGAATCTGAGTGACAGTTTTGGAAGTGCCCAACAAACCAACATAAAACTCCTCAAATGCAGTTTTTATATCTTCAAGTTGGGTACATAGAATGCCACGTTTATCCTTAAGCTGATATACTTTATTCCTTGCCCGTCTTCTTTTTATGCTAGCATGAAAAAAAGAGGTGTTGTCATCTCCTTCATCCATTCAGTGCTCCTTAGATTTTTGAGCAAGGTATAAATTCCTGGCCCTAACAAGTGTGCTAAGTTCATCAGCACAATCTCTCTCAGCTTGGCACAAATAAGGATTAAGAGGATCCATTCTCAGCTTTTCTTGGAAATGTCTCAGGGATAATTCAGTAACATGGGTTAAATTCTCAATATCACTGAAATTTGCCCTATTCAACTGCTTAAGCCCATGTTTTACACTCTTTAATTTTTGCATAACCTGATACATTGGAGTGCCATACACAGGAACTCTCCACCTCTCAGTAACCACCTCTAGAAAGTTCTCATCCAAAGACCACATATTAAAGTATTTAAACGGGGTCTTCTTCCTTTCACCACTGTCAACCATAGAAATAAGGCATGGACAGTGGTCAAAAAGACCTTCTGGGAGGAAGTTAGCATAAGAATCAGAGAAACTAAGGATTCATTCATCATTAGATAAGACCCTGTCCAGCCTACTATAAATCTTAGAACCAGACTCATGCTTATTATTCCACGTGTAATAAGAACCAATGGTCTTGAGCTCTTGCAACTGACATTGAGCCATCATGTCCTTCATGGGAGCCATTTCACTCCAAGTGACATCAGCCCCCCTATTCTTTCATTCACATCAATCACACTGTTGAAATCTCCACAAACTATCCAAGGTCCATGAACCAGCCCCTCACAAACCTTCAGATTGTGCCATAAAGAGATTCTCTCCTGACTTTTATTAAAACCATACACCATAGTAACCCAAAACTTCTTATTGTTACCCTTATCAAAAACTTGAGCATGTATGAACTGATCACTCACCATCTGAATATCCACATCAAACATCAGAGGTTGCCAAACCAAAGATCCTACCACCGGATGGTACCCATTATTTGTGCATATGGACCAATTGTCACAAATGTTATTCCTTACCTTTATCCACTTACTACCTTTGATTTTAGTCTCAAGCAAACCATATAAACCTAAATTATTTTGATGAAGAAACCATCTTATTTCATTTTGTTTATTTAGGCTATTCATACCCCTAACATTCCAAAAACCCAATTTAACCATTATCAGTATACCCAACCTGAATCACCCTCTTACCAGTACTCACATTCCTAGCCTTCTGCATTGAGACAGTAAGAGCATCCATGAAAGATAGACCTCTGGGTGTAAATATTCTTGGCTCTCCTGAATCTTGCCTTAGCATTTTAGTGATAAATCTCCTAGGTAAAGGCGTGTCTCAACCACTTGTGACTTCCCCACAATGACGGTACTCTACGAGAGACGGAAGGTTGGTGTGACCAAGCGATCCCTTGGAGACTTGGCACGAGCAATCGGTTTTGAGGCGGAGTCCTTTGCTTCCTAGGACCACTGCACTTCTTTGAGGTTTAGGTTTAGGTCGCCAAATCTTCGTTGGTTTTTGACCCCCCTCCTTCCTGCACTGGTCAGTAGAATGCCCCATACCTTTACATTTCACACAAGTTAAAGGTAACCAATCATAAGCCACCCTTACCTTGTGAGACTTGCCCAGTTCATCCAAAAACTCGATTTCAGTTGGAAATTCCTGCCCAATTTGAACTTCAACCAACAATCTCGCAAAACCTAAGAAAGCCCTACGAGATGTCGCCTCATCACACCTTAAGAATTTGCCAACGAGTCCACTAATTTTTGACAAACAACCCGTCCCCCAAAATTTTATGTCAAGCCCATGAAGTTTTACCCAGATTGGAATCGATTTTACATCATGTTTAATCAATTCCGTCTCTGGTTTCCACTCCTTAACGATGATAGGTTTGTTATCAAACATTAAGTGTCCAGTGTTCACAACTTCCATCTGCTTTTCCTTCGTCTTAAAGCGAACCAGGAAAATCCCATTCGGTAAAAAGGAAATACGATCAACCCCATAAGATTGCCATACCCTTTTCACAAACCCAGAAATAACACTCGCAGGAGGTTTCGCCCCTAAGATGTAACAAAAGACAGCAGAGGACCAGAAATTTACCTCCTCCTCAACATCAGCTGTTGACAGTCGAAGTACTGACTCCGTTACCTCTTTATCAGATCCAGGACCTTCCTCAGCTTCATATTCCAATAACTCATCTTCTGATACTTCCTCTTCCTCCACTATAACATCCAGTTCCGAGTGAGATAAAGGTGGAAAATTGAGACTCACACGACGGACCGGAGATGGAGATGATCCACTCGTACTCGCTAAATTCGTATCTACTATTTTTTGTGATTTTTTATTATGTGAATTATTATTATTATTAGAACGATTACTATTACTATTCTGATTGTTAATTGATTTGGGATTATTAGGTTTAGGGTTCTTTCTTTTAGCCATTGCTTAAGAAATCCCTAAATTAGATTATTAGAGTATCTCTCTCTAAAATCTCTCTCATCCCTTGTAATTTGAAGACTGCACTTTCAGTCTAGGAAAAACGCAACAATTCTCTAAAAGATTTTTGTTGTTGTTGTTGTTGTTGTTGTTGTTGTTATACATAATAACAAATATAAAAGAAAAAAGTGAAAGAAAAACACAACGATTTATATTATGAGTAAAATTTGCATAATTTTTCAAGTTGGTAACTATTTGCCAGAAATGGTCACTTTTTTGCCAAAAAAAGGGAAAAGAAGAAAGTTGTTGCCTAAGTAAATACGAGTATTGATTAATTATTGGTTAGAGGATTTCTAAAGGGTTATGCTCTTTCATGTCCATGATTTATTCAGTCATGAACATAGTTGACCAATTTATCCCTTTCATTACTAACTCCTAAATTTTCAGTTTTCTCTTTATTCAATTTTCCCTTTTGAATTCCACCACCTTCCTTCCCCCATTTCTCCTCTTCCCCACCTCTGCTTGTTACGACCAAACTGTAAGATTCATAAACCTCTTATTAGACATTTCTAATAACTATATAAATTTAGTTTAGTCATAAACTAATTAGATCTTATGTATGCAAAACAATAAAAAACAAAGTAAGAAGAAAACCGATCAACTTACAAGGAGGGCCGAAATGGGTATACTAATTTGGACACCTTCCAAATTAGTCTTCTTAAGAAAATCCTAGTGCTCCAAGAAAACCTTAGATTCAATAATGGAATCTACTCCTCAAGGATTTGTACCAAGATAATCACTCTTAATGCATATACTAATTTGAATACTAGAATTAGTATATGAGCCCTTAAAAATAATAACTAATATTTTTATTTACTACTACTAGTAGTGGTATAATAATATTGGAGATTTTGTGAGATTACTTTTCTAGTGTGTTCACAACAAATTAGAGAGAACAATTAATTATCAATCTCATAATGTATATAAGAATGAATTGTGTAAATTAGAAGAGAAAACTCTCCCAATTCACAAGGGGTGGCCGGGTGGTCTTGGGTAGAATGCCCAATCCATGCACAAAATTGTTCTTCTCAAGATACATAGTGTAGAGCTAGGTTTAGGTCTATAAAGGACATAATCATTATGCTTAATTCTCAATTAGACCACCAATTAAATCCTAAACCTAACCTATCCCTCCATTTACACGGCACCCATGTAGATAAAATGGGTCCATTTTAAGTTTGTCAATTGTCAATTTGTATAGTGTGACATAGTGGACATGTTACTTGACATGTTTGTTAATAATGCATTTTTAACTTATTAAAAATCATTATATAAATAAAATAAATCACATACAAAAATTAACTAGTAATTCATGATTACAAGTACTTAAAATGGGTCATGGAATTATAAATCACAACAACTTGTATTTATAATAAATCATTCATTCTTATTTTAATTGTTTCATAAACAGTAATAAAACCTAAGTAATAAAACAATTTCACATTACTTAGAACGAATCTTATTTAATCGAATTACAATAAGATACGAATTCTCACTCACAAAATCATTCGTTCAATTTTAAGAAATTAATTAACTTGTATCAACATATAATTAATTAATTAATCAATTAAGAGTGTTACCCTAGAGGTATGACCTTAACGGATCAACTGATCACCACCGTCATACGACAGTAATGTCAAACTCTAGTCAGCCAATCATTACCGATTAATGTGGATCGGTTGACAATAAAATATTACTTTCCCTCATGCATTCTTAACATCAGATTTAAACATATGATTGCATTATTGTCGAGGACACATACTCCAACACAAACGTCCTCCCTTGATCGACGATGATCTCTGCACTCCAGACCGACCACCGCGACAGTGGTGGCATTAGGTGGTCCATCGTTCTATTTTGGGTGTCTCGAACTCCCACTCCCTGCTTGACACAACCACCATTTGAGAACCCATGCTGCCTTGCCTCTAACGCCTCCGCTACCACTGCCACCACCTGCCTCTCCTCCTCGGATCCCCACCCACCATCGTACAGTCCATTGATGGAAAAAATGAAAACAAAAAAAAACAAAAATATTGTCGGATTATGCTTCTCTTGATGCTCCTCTCGTGTCTTCCATCCTCTGTGTCACGGTCCGCTACTTTTACCGGACCGTGGCGCGCACCCTTGCCCGTCTCAAGGCAAGATGCAAGCGACAAGAATCTTCGTACTAGTGAGGGATCGCCCACTAGCACGATACTCGGGTCTCGGGGTGTGAGTCGGGATCCTAGTGTCGATCCCACAAACACGGCTTGTTAGTAAAGTGAAGGCAAAGAGTCGTTCACAACAAAGCAACAACAAGCAATACGAAGGCACAAGGTAGGAAGTAGATTTTCATTCACTAGTACTCCCTAAAGAGGGAAAAATGATTATTACATCCTGGTAGCAGGAGACATTGAATTTACAAGTTTAGTTCAGAATAGCGATATACCTATTTATGGAAACCTATTCTAAAACTACTAAGAAAATACTTACTACAAATGTACAAGGGAAATGAAATTACATAAGCATAAAATAAATCTAAGGGTTCAAGTGTGCGGATCGTCACACTCTCCCCCACCTAATCTGTTGCCGCCCTCGGCAACACAAAAATCTTGAATGGTGCTTTGGTGAGACATCCTCGGTGAGCTCGACCCGTCCATGCGGTGTTGGGGATTGGCTTGTACAACTCGGCTTGAATGTGCGCTTCGTCCCAAACAATGACTGGCCTCTTCGTCCCCTCAAGGATAGGCTGGAGTTCCTTGACATAGAAGCTGCCGAACATCATGTTCTCCAAGTTCACCACGTGCTCCTTGTCTCTCGGGAACGTCCACTTTGCCGCTGCTTGAAAAGTCCTCTCTCGGGATTCCTTCAAGTCATCGGCCCCAACGGACCTTCATCTTGTCTCTCGTCACTTCAAAGACTGCATTCAAGGGAATGTGAGATCTCCGGGACGCGAATCGGCATTTCGGCGCGGCCCCTGATGGTACGAGGCCTTCTTTCTTGGGTCGTGACGACCGCAAACCAGGACGTCGATTCAGCACATCGACGCGGCCCCCTGATGGTACGAGGCCTTATCTCTTGGGTCGACTGACCCGCAAACCAGGACGTCGATTCAGCACATCGACGCGGCCTCCTGATGGTACGAGGCCTACTTCTTTGGGCATCTCGGCCCTCATTGTCTACTCCTCGGTGAGGGGGTAGACTCTTCCTTCGTCCCCCAGGCCACTTAGCATCGTAGTTAGCCTGGGTCTTGTTCGCCCTCGGCTCCACCGAACCTTTAGGCATTCTCCAAGGTCGCACCCCTTGTTTCGGCGTCGGTATCACCCTCATAGCCGAAATTCGATGCTGCCCCTTGTCTTCGTCGCTGTCTACCGTCTTCACTACGATAGACCCCATTAGTAGCATCGATCCGTCACTCGGTTTCAATACCACCAATGCTTCATGAAAGAACTGCATCCCGAGTACTAACTTGAAGTCATCCAGCGGAACGGTGGTGAAGTCGAGCTCCCCTGCCCACTCACCCACTTGGACCGCGACCTTCTTAGCTACTCCTTGGACGCGTCTCACTTTCCCATTGACCAGGCTTTAGGCGGTGTTAGCATCCGAGAACTAGCCCCAACCGATCGCTTCCTCTTTCGTAACAAAGTTGTGGGAGACGCCCGAGTCGATCAAGGCTCGTGCTTTCTTCCCATTCACCATCAAGTCCACGTACATGAGCCCGTTGGATTTCTTGGCGGAGGAATCTTTGTACTTCCCCATCGCGCTAATCCTTTGAAGTGAGCCCATCCGTGGTAGGTCTTCACCATCACTCGAGTCTTCGTTACACTCTTGGTGATAGTCGGCCAACGCCCCATCAAGACGTTCTTGAGCCCCCTTCGGCATCTTCTTGAACATGGCATTGAACTCCGCTTGGTTCGGACTATCAGCCATCTTGTGAGGACCCTTGCACACAAAACACGCGAACGGTCTCTTCGTTGTGGAAGCAGTAGAGTTTCCCGCCTTCGAAGACGAGCTTGAGGACGAGTTTGTAGTGCTCACCGATTGGGCTTGACTTCCTTGCGAGCGGAACCGACTGTTCCCAACTGAAATGGCGCTGTTTTGTGGCCTTTGTCCATTATACCCACTTTGTGACGTACCAGCATTCCCCGTTGGTGCCACAACTCTTGGTGCCTCTCGCTCCCCGTGAAAGTCGAGCAGGCGCTCCGCAGCCGATATGGCCGAAGACAGAGTTTTGGGATTCTGCCTCATGACCTCCTGTTGTGCCCACCTCTTCAATCCGTCAATGAATTCGAATGTCCTATCCGTCTCGGACATTTCGGTAATCTCGAGCATGCACGCTGAGAATTCCCTCACATATTCCCGGATTGATTTGGTGTGCTTGATTTCCTTCAACTTCTTCCGAGCAACAAACTCCGTGTTCTCGGGGTAGAAGTGATCCTTCAAGAACCTCTTAAAGTCGGCCCACGATGTCACCGTAATCGTGCCCGCATCGATTTCCTTGTACCTAGCCCTCCACCACATCTTGGCATCGTCGACTAGATACATACTTGCCGTGACAACTTCCGCGTCTTCGTCGAGCCCACTTACTTGGAAGTATTGCTCCATATCGAAGATAAAGTTATCCACTGCTTTCGAATCCCTCGCCCCATCGTAGGCAGGAGGTGGAGGTGCCTTCACCTTATGGCTCCCCACAGATTTCCCGTCATTGGCCACCGCTTTCACGAGCGTGGCACACGTGTTCTCTAACATCTCAACCTTTCGATGCAGATGATTGATCTCTTCCTCCCGATCGTCGGGGATCGCGCCACTGATCGCTTGGATGCGGGTGTCCATCCCGTCCACCTTCGTCTCAAGGTCACAAACCGTCTTTTGCAACTCCTCGAGGCTCGCAGCCATCCGCATAACGATGTCCTCGAGTTTAGGAAGCTTGACGTCGATTGTGTCCTCTAAGGCATCCACTCGGTCCTCGATTGTTTCGCCCATTTTCTCGATCTCGATGAACAAATGCGGCGTGCGTAAAACCCGTCCTAAGACCAGGGCTCGATACCAAATGTCACGGTCCGCTACTTTTGCCGGACCGTGGCGCGCACCCTTGCCCGTCTCAAGGCAAGATGCAAGCGACAAGGATCTTCGTACTAGTGAGGGATCGCCCACTAGCACCATACTCGGGTCTTGGGGTGTGAGTCGGGATCCTAGTGTCGATCCCACAAACACGGCTTGTTAGTAAAGTGAAGGCAAAGAGTCGTTCACAACAAAGCAACAACAAGCAATACGAAGGCACAAGGTAGGAAGTAGATTTTCATTCACTAGTACTCCCTAAAGAGGGAAAAATGATTATTACATCCTGGTAGCAGGAGACATTGAATTTACAAGTTTAGTTCAGAATAGCGATATACCTATTTATGGAAACCTATTCTAAAACTACTAAGAAAATACTTACTACAAATGTACAAGGGAAATGAAATTACATAAGCATAAAATAAATCTAAGGGTTCAAGTGTGCGGATCGTCACACCCTGCCACCACCGTCCACCGCCCAACAGTCGCGCATTTCCTCGCGCCATCACCACCTCTTGCCTACCACTGCCCTTTTCTCATAAACCCTAATTAAAACAAAATCAATTTAATCCGAATATTAAAGTAGTTAATAGCTAAAATGAAGTAATTTATTGTTCAATATGATAATTGAGATCAATAATTACGAGGAATTATATTATGTTTTGGGAAGAAGAAGAGGGAATTTTGGTTTTTCTCTCTTTGGTGAGAGAAAGGTAGTGTATGGAAACATTATGAAAAAAAATGTCGTTTCTAAAATAGTTGTTAAACTAAAGGAAAGAGAATTTACAAAAAAAATTGTCATTTATTTGTAATAAAAAATAATAAAGTAGGCGCTTTGTAAGATAAACTTTTATACTTTAATAACACGAGTTTTGCAAGCTTATAATCTCATCAAAATAATTACTGAAAATAATTTAGGTTCCAAATTTTAGTGAGATTCTGTTTTGGACTTAATATTTAGGTTTAGGATCCTCTAAAGTTGTAATATAACTCTATACAGTAATAGTAAAGTTTTTAAAATATGGTATTTCAATCATTTTTCACATTTTTGTCTTTAATTTAAAAAATATCGGTATATTACCATCCCCTATTTACAAAATGAATAGGCGAAACTCCATTTTTTCCCGCCTAAAACATATCTTATATCTTATATATATATATATATATATATATATATATATATATATATATATATATATATATATATATATATATATATATATATAGAGAGAGAGAGAGAGAGAGAGAGAGATTTAGGATCCGGTGAGAACGAATATTCAGTGAGAACGGTGAGAACGAGCTAACTATATAAAATTTATAAATAAGTCACGTGCAACTGCCATTTAATCTCAATGTCAAAACACAAATTATCACCAAACAAACCCAAATCCCATCCTCGTCCACCATCAGTCATCACCACTAGAGGCCGACGACACCACGAACAGCAGCCACCACCCGCCAGACAACGCCGACGAGCACCTCAACCCCACCAGACGCCGGCGACTTCTCCTATCAATGTTTCAGTATCTTTCGCTTCACTTTTTCCTCTTATTTCTCCCCTTCCCTTCACTGGTGATCGCCAGACCACAATCGACGGCAAATACTCGTTTTGTCTCCGAGTAATGACTCAATTGACGTCGTGGATTGAATTGTTGTTGTTGGTCGTACGCGAAATCAGGCGAGAGAAAGCGGGAGTACAAATTTGGAGATCGAAAATGGGTATGCGATGGTTGTATTCACTCAACAACCTTCCGTCTTTGAGATTTTCTTGTATAGCCTATTTCAATGTAACTACTCTAATTTTTCATGTATCTCACCACTATTTTAATATATCTAAACATAGATACACAAAACTACTTACTAAGTACACTAAAATTGCATTGAGATACATCATTGTGAGCAATAGATACACTAAATTACTACGGAGTATTAGATTAATAGAATGTCTTGACAATGGTGTTTCCTTTCTTGAAGTTGTTGTTGGTACATCCTCCCCCATTTCTTCATTTTTTTGGTTTGTTATTAATCACTTTTTGATCTTGTCATACCTGTTAAAGATTGATTGTTTATTTTTCGGTTTTCGCCATTTCGGGTTATACTGCATGGTTTAATTGACGGTATATGTATTGATGGAGTAATGGGTTAAGTTAATTGATGAATTTTGTGGGATTGAATTGTGTTACTTTACATTAGCTTGATTTGGTATGGGCGTGGAAGAGAAGTGATCGAAGGCTCCACGACAAAACGACGTTACGTGACGGAGCTCGGTGTAGTAGATACATTAAAAATGCTTGGAAACACATCAATTTACAAACGATATACACTAATTGCATTTCGTTCGAACTTATTGTTCGCTGATAGTTGTCGTTGATTATATGTAGTCGTGGGGATGAAGAGGTCGACGTGGTTGGGCTGGGAATGTTTGATGCGAGAAAATGATCGATATGAGATCTAATCGGAGCTCCGACAGTGATAATGATTGAAGGAGAAAGCAGAGGTGACGATGGCGAGGAGATTCCAGTGGTGAGAGGTGGTCTGGCATGACAGATGGTCATGGTGTCGGCGGCGGATCAGGAAATGCGTCGGAGAACGGTGGTGTTTGGTGAGGCGAGGTGTGAAAACGCGATAAGATGGATTGTGACCATGGGAAGACGAGGTGTCGATTATATGGACGATTCGCGGCATACTTGACCGTCGTCTCTTGTGTGGTCGGTGGTGGTGTGCGGTGTTGTTGGAACTCGCCGGCGATGACATCCAATAAGGGTGTGGGGATGTAATATGATGAAGAGGAAGTGCAGGTGAAGAATAGTAGTCGGTCAAAGCATTCTTAGTTAGCGCGTGGGTTATAAGTTAAAGGAGTTGCGTGATTTTAGTTTTGTAAACCTCTATTAATAAGGTCGTTCTCACCGTTCTCACCGAGTGATCGTTCTCTAGGATCCCACCTATATATATATATATATATATATATATATATATATATATATATATATATATATATATATATATATATATATATATATATATATATAGTGTAAAGATCATCTAAGTCCACCTCTTACATTTGAGTCCATAAGTTCCCTTTAGAGCCATTGGATGAGGAAGATGGAGGGTTGAGATTGGAAGCAAAAAAAGGAGGATTAATGCCTAATAAAACACTCCCCCTCTCTACTTTACTAATCCACACTAATCAAATATTAATCCACTATATAACCTTTATTTTTCCACCAACTTCTCTCTCATTCACACAATTCACTTCTCTACTCCCTCTCTAAAACCCAAATTAATTCAAAACCCAAATAATTCTCTCATCCAAAAAAACCCAAATAATTCAAAATCTAAAAAATAAAAAAAATTCCCTCCATTTTATTCATCCTCTCTCTCAAACAAACCAACTAGAAAAAACCCAAAAAAACTCCTCTCCACCACCACCGGCCTACCCGTCCACCACCACCGTGACCTCACCACCCCACTACCGCCTCCTTCCACCTCGCACCTCGCACCTCGCACCTTCAGAGCTGCCATTTTTTTTTTTTTTTTTAAGTTTAGTGGGCTGGGGTGGCTGGTGATGTTGTTATTGTTTTTTTTTTTTTTTTTTTTTCTCTTCTTTTTCCTCCTTTTCGATTTTCAGATCTGGCAATTTTTTTTTTTTTTTTTTTTTTTAGTGGCCTGGGAATCTGGGATGGGGGGTGTTTTATTGTTTTGTTTTTTCTTTTATTTCTCCTTTCTCTTCTTGTTTTATTGTTTTGTTTTTTCTTTTATTTCTCCTTTCTCTTCTTGCTTTCACGATCATATTTTTTTTTTTTTTTTTTTTTTTTTTTTTTTTTTTCGTGTGTGCATGTATATTATATAACTTTTTTTAGGTAGTTAATGATTTTTTTTAATTTTTTTCAGTTTTTGTTATTATTTTTTGTCTTGTTACATGCCTTTTTTTTGGGTGTTAGTATGACATTAGGTATATTTTTTAAATTTTAGATATAAGTTTTTGAAAATAAATTTGATTTTTTAAAATTTTAGATCTGTGTTTCATTTTGTTTTTCAGTGGTTTTTTTTTTTTCCTTATTGTTGGCTTCTTATTATTTTTAAAATTTTAGATCTAGGTTTTTGAAATAGATCGAAAAAAAAGATCTCACATAAGTTGTTTAATTTTGTGAGATCTTCCATTAAATTACACTTTTTTCCATTAAATTACATTTTTTTTTTGTAGTTAGAATTACACTTTTTTCTGTTAAAATTACACTTTTCTTCATTAAAATTACACTTTTTTCTGTTAAAATTATACTTTTTTCTGCTAGAATAACACTTTTTTTTGGCTAAAATTACACTTTTTGTTGTTAGAACTACACTTTTTTAGCTTAAAATTATACATTTTTCGGCTAAAATTACACTTTTTCTCCTAAAATTATACTTTTTGTTGTTAGAATTACACTTTTTTCTGTTAAAATTACACTTTTCTTCATTAAAATTACACTTTTTTCTATTAAAATTATACTTTTTTCTGCTAGAATAACACTTTTTTCGGCTAAAATTACACTTTTTCTGCTAAAATTACACTTTTTGTTGTTGTTAGAATTACACTTTTTTTCATTAAAATTACACTTTTTTCTGTTAGAATTACACTTATCTTCATTAAAATTACACTTTTTTCTGTTAAGATTACACTTTTTGTTGTTAGAATTACACTTTTTTCTGTTAGAATTACACTTTTCTTCATTAAAATTACACTTTTTTCTGTTAAAATTACACTTTTTGTTGTTAGAATTACACTTTTTTCTGTTAGAATTACATTTACCTCTATTGGACTAATGTTACACTCTTAATGGACTTGGTCATATTCTCATATTCTCATTGGACTAATCTTACACTCTCAATGGACTATGGATTTAATGGTGAAATTACACTTTTCGGACTAAAATTACACTTTTCCGGACTAAAATTACATTCTCCTTGACTAAAAATAACAATCTCATTGGACTGAAATTACACTTACCTGGACTAAAATAACACTTTTTGTCATTAAAATAACACTCGTAAAATGCTAAATTACAATAACTTGTGATAAAATGACAAAAATTCAAAATATTATTCGTTAAAATCACTCGGAAAAGATTGAAGTTAAACTTGTAAAACGCTAAATTCTCGAAAATATTTCTTAAAATTACACTTTTTCTTGTTAGAATTACACTCGTAAAATCCTAAAATGTCGAAAACTTGTCTCGAAAAAAAAAAACGAAAAAAAAACGAAACAAATCGAAAACTTGTCTCGAAAAAAAAAAAAAAAAAAAAACCGAAACAGGAAAAATGTTAACAAAATTTTCATAAACTTTGAAGTATAAGACAAAATATGGTGTTAATTGTGTATGATAATGAATTAGTGAATGTATTATTAAAACTAGAGAGAGAA
The DNA here is from genome assembly GCF_048544455.1 of Silene latifolia. NCBI lineage: Eukaryota > Viridiplantae > Streptophyta > Magnoliopsida > Caryophyllales > Caryophyllaceae > Silene > Silene latifolia. The sequence continues at coordinate 28,356,488 of NC_133529.1, forward strand.
GTGAATTCATTAGTGTTAAGTGTGTTTTTTGCTTTCAATCTCAACCTTCCACCATGCATGATCCAAGGGTTGTGGGAGGGACTTATGGACTCAAAAAAAAAGGGACTTAGAAGAACTTTGCTCTATATATATATATATATATATATATATATATATATATATATATATATATATATATATATATATATATATATATATATAGAGAGAGAGAGAGAGAGAGAGAGAGAGAGAGAGAGAAGAGATCAACTAAGGTCATTTCATCTTATGAGTCCATAAGTCCTTCTAAAGGCCCTTGGATGAAGAGAATGGAAGGCTAGGATTAGATCTCAATGGATGGCTACAAATTAATCCCTCCACCTTTTCTCTAATTAGCTCATCAATCCTATTAACATACCTCACTAATCATTCATCATCTCATTATCACAACTTCTTCTCATCTATCTACATCTCAATTCTCTTTCCTCTCTAAAAAACCCAAAAAAAATCAAAAATCTCCAAAAATCAAAAACCCAAAAAAATCATTCATTCATCTCTTCTTCATTCACCACCACCCACCACCACCCTCCCGACACCACCCCACCACCCGCCGCCGCCACCGCCGACGACGTTTTTTTTTTTTTTTTTCCGTGTTAGTTTTTATGTTTTTGAGTTGTTTTTTTCCATTCGTTATTTTTGTTATCTTGTATTTTATTTATTTATTTTTCATTCTTTTATTTTTACTTGTTTTCTCAATTCTCGTTTTTTTATAAAAAAAACTCATATTTGAAATAACACAAACAATAACACTCCCAAAAAAAATATAAAAAGTGCAACCATAATTGTAAATTGTACTTCCTCCATTCAACTCCACTCTACCATAATGGAAAATGCACAAATATTAAGGTAACAATAAACAAGTAATAGAAGTACAAATGGTTGTGTGAAAGTTGTTTTATTTTAATTAGGGTGGAGTTTGATGTTAGTTTGTAGTGGGATAAGAGTGGCAAAAGTTGTAAATATGAGGTTTTCATTAGGATAAATGGGTCATTTTATATTCTTATTTAGGAAAGTGGTAGAGTGGAGTTGAATGGATGAAAAAGGAAATATGGTAGAGTGGAGTTGAATGGAGGAAGTATAACTTTAATGTTTTACGAGTATAACTTTAGTCGTAAATTGTATAACTTCAATGTTTTAGCGGTACAACTTTTGTATAACTTTTGGTTGGAGTAAAAGTTATTATAATGCATATTTTGACATTTCAAATATCGTCTTATTTTCATTTTTACAAATGTCGTTTCTTTAGAATTCGTCTTGTTTTTTTTATTTTTACAAATGTCGTTTTTTTAAAGTTATTATAAATTTTTCAGTTATGGGCAAAAGTTATACTTTTATAGACTAAAGTTATACAAAAATGAACCAAAGTTATACAAAAATGAACCAAAGTTATACAAAAATGGACTAAAGTTATACAAATATGGATTAAAGTTATACAAATATGGACTAAAGTTATACAAAAATTGGATTAAAGTTATACAAAAAGGGACCAAAGTTATACAAAAATGGACTAAAGTTATACAAATATGGATTAAAGTTATACAAATATGGACTAAAGTTATACAAATATGGACTAAAGTTATACAAAAATGAACCAAAGTTATACAAAAATTGGACCAAAGTTATACAAAAATGGACCAAAGTTATACAAATATGGACTAAAGTTATACAAATATGGACTAAAGTTATACAAAAATTGGACTAAAGTTATACAAAAATGAACCAAAGTTATACAAAAATGGACTAAAGTTATACAAATATGGATTAAAGTTATACAATTTTGTATAACTTTGGTTCATTTTTGTATAATTTTGGTTCATTTTTGTATAACTTTTGTCCAATTTTTTGTATAACTTTAGTCCAATTTTTGTATAACTTTAGTCTTTTTTTGTATAACTTTGGTCTATTTTTGTATAACTTTGGTTCATTTTTGTATAACCTTAGTCCAATTTTTTGTATAACTTTAGTCCAATTTTTGTATAACTTTAGTCTTTTTTTGTATAACTTTGGTCTATTTTTGTATAACTTTGGTTCATTTTTGTATAACTTTAGTCCAATTTTTTGTATAACTTTAGTCCAATTTTTGTATAACTTTAGTCCTTATTTGTATAACTTTGGTCTATTTTTGTATAACTTCAGTCCAAATTTGTGTAATTTTAGTCCAAAATTGTATAACTTTATTCCATAAGAGTACAATTTTGATCATTTTTGTATAACTTTAGTCCAAATTTGTATAACTTTAGTTCAAAATTGTATAACTTTAGTCGTAAATAGTGAACTTTTATATAAAACAAAAAACAAAAACAAAAACAAGTCAAAAATAAACCCTTAAAAAACAACTCTTAACTAAAAAACAAAAAAAAAATAGAAAAAACAAAAAACCAAAAACCAAAAACAATATATACAAAATCTGAAATAAATGATCACTGAAGTTGCACATAAGGGCATTGAAGTTGTACACAATGACCACTGAAATTGTACGAAATCTGAAATAACAAAAAAAATTATATATCGTGTGTATAACTTTAATACACGCAGTGTATAACTTTAATAGATAAGATGTATAACTTTAGTCATAAAAATTGTAACTTTAATGTTTCAAGGGTAAAACTTTAGTCGTAAATAGTGTAACTTTAATGTTTCAAGGGTATAACTTTAGTCATAAAATGTATAACTTTAATGTTTTAAGTGTATAACTTTAGTCGTAAATAGTATAACTTTTATAAAAACCAAATAAATATGAAAAATAAAAAACGACAATTCTAAAACCAATAGGTATTTAAAATAATATGAAAAATTTAAAACAAATCTAAAAATCTAAAAACTAGATCTAAATAAATAACAACATAATAAGTAAATAACAAAAAAAAAAAACCAACCCAACCCAACCCGAAATCTGAAATAAACCAAATAACAATAAAAAAAACCAAATAACAAAACCAAATTTAAATATCGTGTGTATAACTCTAATGCACGCAGTGTATAACTTTAATAGACAAGATGTATAACTTTAGTCCAAAAAATCAAATAACAATAACAACCAAATAAAAAAATAAAAAATAAAAACAAAAACAAAAAACAAAAACAAAACAAAAAACAAAGAACAAAAACAAAAATAAAACAAAAAACAAAGAACAAAAAAAAACAAAAACGCAGTACAAAAACAAAAAAACAAAGAACAAAACCAAAAAAAAAATGGAAGGAGGAGGAAGGAAGGAAGGACGGCGGAGGGAGTAGTGGCGGCAGGAGGTGCGGGAGAAGGAGGAAGGACGGCGGGAGGGTGGCGATGTCGGTGTTGGGGGTGCTGTTGATGTCGGTGGGGCTGGCGTTGGGGAGGGAGGGAGGAAGGAGGAGGAAGGAAGGACGGCGGGAGGGAGGAAGGAGGAGGAAGGAAGGACGGCGGTGGGGCTGGTGTTGCTGCTGGTGTTTAGGGTGTCGGGTTTAGGGTGTCGGGTTTTGGGTTGTGGAGGGCGAGAGTGAATGAGGCGCGATGGTGTCGGGGTGTGCGAGTCATTGAGGTGGTAGGTGGCCGTGGGGTTGTCGGGTGGCAGTGGGGTTGTCGGCTGGCCGTGGGGTTGTCGGCAGGAGGAAGGACGGAGGGGATATTGGTGGTGTTTTGTTTTTGTTTGGTTTTTTTTTGTATGGTTTTTTTTTGGGTTTATGAAATGAGAAGAAGTGAGAGAGAGAAGGAGTGTGGCTGTGATAATGAGAGGAGAGGAATGATTAATGAGGGGAATAATTGAGTTGAGGAGGAAATTAGAGTAATAAGCATTTTGTTTAGTGAGATTAGTTTGTAGCCTTTCATTTTGATTGAATCTCATCCCTCCATCCACTATATCCAAAGGCTTCTATTAAGACTTAGGGACTCATTATATATGAGGGCCTTATATGAGTCCATTTTTGAAATAATGGTCAAAAATAAAATATTTGTCGTTTTGGGTCGGTTTTGAAAATATTTGTCAAAATGTTGTCCACGTAGGCTCGGGATTTATAAACCTGAAACACGCCACTACTAATGGCGTGTTTTGTGAAGGAAACACGCCATTAGTAGTGGCGTGTCTTTACAACAATTTTTTTCCTCAACTGACTAAACTTTAAAAAAAAAAAAAAAAAATTACATAAGACACGCCATTAGGGGTGGCGTGTTTCCCCTCCGAAACCCGCCATTCCCAATGGCGTGTTTGTTTTAGTCCATTTTTAATGAGGTTTCTTTCTGTACTCATTATAAACACGTCATTGGTAGTGACGTGTTTTAGGTCCAGAAATCCAGGAGCCTACGTTGACACCATTTTGACAAATATTTTCAAAACCGACCCAAAACGACAAATATTTTATTTTTGACCATTATTTCAAAAGTGGATTATATATATATATATATATATATATATATATATATATATATATATATATATATATATATATATATATATATATATATATATATATATATATATATATATATATATATATATATATATATATATATATATATATATATATATATATATATATATATATATATATATATATAAGCTGAGTTGAATATTTGTGGATGCGACACGTGTCAACCCAGCATTAAATACATGTATTAAATACATCTGAATATTAAATATAAACATAATAAATAATACATAAATCTCAGCAAATTGTTAATTAGAGTTCAATAAATGTATTATAAAATTACATATAACAATTACGGTGATTTGATTTTATATTTATATAAAAAAAAATTGATAAAAATTCTAAAATGTAAATCATTACCTTTATTGCGAAAATTCCATTAGATTGAGTACACTTTTCATTATATTTATTGAAATATTTTGATATGTATAGATGATTAAAATGAGTGTCTCACAATGCATTATATTTACTTAAAGAAAAACAATTTGAGAAATTTATAATACTTAGACTATTAAATCCTTCAACAAAAATATATTTGGAAGAAACATTATGTTTATTAAAAACAAAACTTAAAGATAACTACTAAGAGATAAGTTTTTATGATATGATGATGAAAAAATTATATTGGACAAATTAAATACATATGAGATTTAAAAAGTTTTAAATAATGTGTACATTTATATACACAAATTGTTGTATAAGACGGTCTCTTAGCATGAGACCAGCCCATTAATATAAAAAGCTCAATATATATGTATACTCTCACATAAAAATCAAATAAACCAACTCTATTCCCACGATTGTAGCATGAGACGGCCTCTTGTTAGTTGCCCTCTTTGGCTCTTACTACGCCATCATCTCAGCCATTGATACCACCAAAGTCTAGCTTTAGACTATGCTGATTACGCCCATAAAAAACGTAACTATTCCGCACAAATGTTTATCTCAAGGTTAAGAATTTCTTATTTAAAAAATCCAGTTTTCAAACTAAAATTCGTAGTTATTATATAAAATCTTTAAAAGATAAAAATTAAGCAATATTCTAAACTAGAAACAAATAAAACACAATATAAAAACTTACACAAACTTAACTTTTCTTCATAGTTATAACTTATATGTGAAGTTTTCAAGTTTAAATTGGGAGTTTCGAAGTTACAAATTTAGATGCTTCATAAATCCGTTAAAATGATGATTTCACCGTGTAGTAGAGACTTAAGGGGTGTTTGGTTGGGAGGTTTGGAATGGAATGGAATGGATTCTACCCATTCTAGTGTTTGGTTGGGGTATTTTGGAATGGAGTTAGAATCTTGATGGATTCTCATTCCACCCCAACTCCTTGGAATCCCATACCCACCTCCTCCCCATGGATTCAAACTCCATTCCTTCATGTTTATTTTTCTAATGAACCAAACATGTTTTGGAAGGTATGGAATTGGAACCCCATACTCCCATGGTTTCTCATTCCAATCAATTCCATTCCTAAGTAGTGAACCAAACGACCCCTTAAAGTAATTTGAAACCCATTGTTATTAACTTAAAAGTCAAAGTTGTTAACATAAAAACATGAGTGAGAATTGAAGTTAAAATTGTGAAGTATTGAATTTTAATTTTAAAATCAAATATTCATAGTTGAATTGAAATGAAAGCCATAATATTTAATTTGAAAACTCATTAGTTTTAAATTTGATTACACGAGTAATCAAGTTACAAGTAATAGTTATCAAACCTGGGTGTTAGCAAATCATCATCACCATTCACCATGTATTAGGGCCGGTGGATTAGCTTTGTATTCTCGGCCCATATTATGTATAAATACGCTATTGATTAATGAGAATATCATCACACATGAATTACACAATTATATTGTTTAACATGGTATCAGACTTAGGTTACGTTCCTTTCTCTCAACCCTAAATTTACCCCATCTCCGCCACCATGAAGATTATCTCTTCATCCGCTGCCATGGCCGGTGACGATGATAACCCTCCACCACAAAAAATCGACCCTCTTTCACCCTATTCTCTCGCCAGTCAAGAAGGTCCTGGCCAATCCATCACTCACGTAAAACTCCAAAGCGACAATTATGATGAATGGAGTCGTTCAATGCGTCGATCTTTGAAATCAAGACGCAAGTTCGGTTTTTGCGATGGGTCGATTACAAAACCTACTGACGAATTTTTACTTGGGCAATGGGAGGTTGTGCACTGTACCGTGGTTCAATGGATCCTAAACTCGATTGATCCTTCGATCCGGGACAGCGTGTCCGATCCTGAAGATGCCCAGGTTTTATGGTCCGACTTGGCTGATCAATACGCCGTTGTTGATGGAGCCAAGATTCATAATTTAAAAACTCAATTACACGAGTGCCGACAGACGAAAGGTATGTTCGTTACTACTTATTATGGACACTTGAAAACCCTTTGGGATGCTATCGCTGCGTAGGAACCGCCATTTAAATGTAACACGGTTGGCTGTGATTGTGGCGTTACTAAAGCCGCTCTTGCTAGACAAGATTCGGAGCGGCTTCATCGATTTCTTATGGGTCTCGACAAGTCCCTTTACGGTCCTATTCAAAACCATCAGTTGGCTATTGATCCGTTGCCAACTCTTAGCCGTGTATATCACGCGGTCATTCAAGAAGAACGCCTCCTCGTTGGTCCCATCATCCTTTGTTGAAGAGGCGCGTTATGGCCTTCGCGATTAAAGCGCACGGCCGACACCCCTTTTTTTTTGTCACTCTGCGGTACCACGGATTGGCGCGCCCTACGTGATCTTTGAGCGTCGGAAAAAAATGAAGATAATGTGCTCTTTTTGTCTTGCTCCGGGTCATGCGTGCCCAATTGCTATATTAAGTCCCAAAAATTTCGGTGGTGGGGCGTCGTCACGGACAGTTGATTGAGGTGAAAGCTCGAAGGGAGAAATTTGCCTCGCGTAATTCAGGGAACTCGGGGCGTATTAATTTTGTTGGTGGTTCGGGTTCGGTTCCATCTTCGTCTTAAGACCGTCTAAGTGGTATGTCTCCTACTTGGATTATTGACACAGGTGCCTCCCATTACGTAACCGGTGACGAATCGTGGTTAGCTGACTCACATCCTATTCCACCTTTTCCGGTTACTCTTCCCAATGGACAGAGTGTATCGGCCAATTTGGCCGGCACAGTTTGCTTAACTGAATTCCTTGTTTTACGCGATGTGTTATTTGTGCCTAGTCTTGCTTGTAATCTTTTGTCTGTATCTCAACTGGTAGCTGCGACAGATTATGTTATCAGTTTTACTAACACCTCTTGTCATATTCAGGACCGTTTTTTGAGGACGAGGATTGGAGTCGGTGAGCTACGGGACGGATTGTATCTGCTGCGTGCGGTGGTTAAACCAACAATACATCGGGTTAGCATTGATTCTTTTGATTTGTGGCATCGAAGACTTGACCACCCATCCAATAAAGTAGTTAAATTATTACCTTGTGTTAGTGATTTGCATTCTATTCCAGACAGTATTTGTGATATTTGCCATGAAGCAAAACATAGTCGTAGCAGTTTTGATTCGAATACTAATAAAGCTTCTGCGATTTTTGAGTTAATACATTGTGATTTATGAGGTCCCTATCGCTCTCCCTCTTCATGTGGTGCAAAGTATTTTTTAACTATTGTGGATGATTACTCTCGCACTGTTTGGGTTTATTTGCTCATTAGTAAAACTGAAGTAACCGATATGTTCTTAAATTTCTTTGCTATGGTTAAAACTCAATTCTCGGCCGTAGTAAAGTGTGTACAATCCGACAATGGGACCGAATTTTTCCGAATGGCTGACTTTTTTCGCAAACATGGGATTTTATTCCGTACTTCTTGTGTCGGTACTCCTCAACAGAATGGGCGGGTCGAACGGAAACATCGTCATATCTTGAATGCTGCTAGAGCTTTGAAGTTTCAAGCTTATTTACCCATCTCTTTTTGGGGTGAATGTATTTTGACTGCGGCCTATTTGATTAACCGTACCCCTTGATAAGTAGCATTTTAGTTGTATTTTACCCCGCATTTATACCTTATTCCAACTCGATTTTGTGTGCTTAAATGTCTAAAAAGCTCATTTAATTACTAATTTATAATAATTAGTCGTATTGGTTACATTTAATATTTAGTCGTATTGTTATTATAATATTAGTATTATTACTATTATTTTATTAATATATTAATTTAATGCGTAGGTGAGATGGGATAAATAAGAAGGAACGAGGAGTAAGACGATTCAACAAGCAAAGCGGGTCAAGATGGACGGAATCAAGTAATATGTGATGCAATGGAGCAAAATTAGACAAAGTCAAACTCAAGCTTGACCATGTGAATCACCATATGCATCCACCGTCATCACCTTACTTCTACATCATCACTACCATTTCTACTCATCACCATTACCGTCATTTCCCAACCACATATAATCCCTTCATCCATTTCAATCAATAACAACAAAAAAATGCAACCATTCACCACCATTTTCATACACTTTCCACAAACACCACTTCATATGCATCATCACCTCGACATTCACCATCACCAATCCGCAACACCACCATAGCTGAAACCCGACACCATTCAAATCGTCATCAGTCATCAGTCATCAGTCATCAGTCATCACCATTCTTGATTTTCGCCATCTTTATTCATTGTCTTGCCTTAAAAACCATGATTAGTGAGTAGTATCCTTACTAGGGTGCGATTAGACCCTAACATGAGTAATTTATCTAATTGAGTTCATTAAATTGGTTGTTGAGGAGGGGTTGTTGGGTTTAAACAAAGGAATTGGATTGTTGTGTCTATTTGGGAGTAATTGTCGGTTTTGGCCCTTGTCCACCAACGGGAGTTGGTTAGGTTGAGATTGATTATATTAACCCTTTTGGTCGTGTGCCGACTTGGGTTGAGCCCGGGAGGGAGAACCCAAGTGGGGTGCCTTTGTTTTTCGGTTTGAAGTTCACCTTCGGGAGAAGGGTAGGGATGACCGGGAGTTTATCGCGGGCTTAAGCCCTTGATCTTGATGAGAGGTGAGCGGAGTGGGCCCACTTTGGTGAGCCTTGAGTCTTGAGTCGGGGGAAATCGAGTCATGAGCCCGGAAGGGAGTTGATTCGGTATCACTAGTGTCCCACCATGAGCCCGGGAGGGAGTTGGTGGGCGAATTAGAGGCGTCTCCACCCAATACACTTCCCCCTTGACAACTAGTTGAAGGAACTCATGATTTATTACGAATGTCGGTGGTTTAGTCGCTCCCTAGGCTTTAATTAACTTGAGTAAATCGTATTTGATAGCTTGCTTTCTCATTCTATAGTTTAATTAGTTTAATTTATTTCTTGTTATTTAGTTTAGACCTTTATATAATCATTCATCCTTATTTTCTCCGACTTAGCTAAACATAAGAATTTAGACAATTAGTAATCACCCTTGCTCCTTGTGGTTCGACCTCGACTACCCTACTACATTAGTTGAGTTATTTGTTTGATCGGGGGAGTGCGACAAACCCCGCTATCAAAAATGGCGCCGTTGCCGGGGAGCATTGGCATGATATTAGTTGTTTTGTTCTAGTTTAGACTAAGTCTTAGTTGCTTTGCACACCTTGGTGTGCCGTTTGTCTTGCTAACTCTCTCCTTCAAGTGTGTTAGTTTATTGCATGAGAAGATTGAGTTTGAAATCAACAAGTCAATGAAGTTTCTTTCTATGAGCGACTCTTGTTGTAGAGTGGATGTATTGGAAGTTGATATGAAAGGAGATTTGAATGAAGATGGTTTGAGGGAAAGTGAGTTTGAACCTCAAATTATGAAGGAAATTGAATTGTATTTGAACTCCCCAAAATCACTACTTGATGTTGGGTCTTGGTTAGATGACTCTTCAAATGATTCTTGGGAAGCTCAAGTTGATGCCTTAGAAGTGGCGCTTAACGGAGGTAGAATGGAGTATACTAAGAGTTGTGAGGAAGATAAACTTGGCCCTCCCATATGGGACACTTATGAAGCCTCCTTGCAAAATGATAAGTGTGGGGAGGGAAGTTATGAAGAGCTTGGTTCCCCTATTTGGGATGTTTATGATAATGAGGAAGACTCCCTTCTACCACCTCCTTTCAAAGTCATTGAAGAAGAAGTGCTTGTCAATGACAAGTGTGAGGAAAAAGAAAAAAGTTGGGAAATGGAGGTTGATGAATTCGAAATTGCCATTCTTGGAGAGTTGAGAATCCATGACAAGAACTACGACCTTGGTAGTTTTGACAATAGTTTGGAAGAAATTGAGACTCTTCTCTTTGGAAATGGTTCGATTCACATGGAGAGTCAAATTGAATGTGATATGCACGGTAGCAATTTGAACCTCAAAGATGAGAAGTTGACTCTTCCACCTCCTATTCTCCACCACTCTCCTTGTCTTGATGGCCATGAGGAGGCTTCCTCATTTTATGAGGTTTTTGGGATACCGATCCCTTCACATCCTAGCTACTTCTTCAAGAAGAAGGGTCAAAGGCATCAAAAGGGCCCAAAAAATGGTGCAAAGAAGAGTAAAAGGAAGAATGACAAGAAGTGTTGGAGAAGAGGTCGGGTGAGGATTACAATGGCATGGCACTACTTGTGTCAATTTGAGGCTTTCGCTAGAACCTTTGACCAACTCCTCCGTGCCTTGAGTGAAATGGATCATGCTACTTGGAGTTTCAAACAACAAAATTTTGCATGAGAGGTTTGGTGGAGTCCCTCAATAACCACTAAATTGTATTTATTCCCTTCCCTTACTTATACTTTACTTGCATTTTAATTTCATTATATAAAAACCATAAAAATTTGAAAAATTTAAAAACACCAAAAACATGTTATTTATTTTATTGCACCTTTCTTTCAAAAAAAATCCAAAAAAAAAATGAATATTTCTAAAATACAAAAACATGTTCTTAATTTTGAAAATATTTGAAAAACACAAAAATATGTTCTTTAATTTCTCATTCTCTCCCTATACTTTGCTCCATTGAGGACAATGTAAATTTCAAGTGTGGGGAGGGAAATATCCACTTTGTGCATATTGTTTATAATTGTATATATTTGTTTGTTAATTTAAGAAAAATACAAAATGCCTAAAAATTGAAAAAATTGAAAAATTTCAAAAAAAATTGCATTGTTTATATTATATATATTGCATTTGTTCTAACCATTTTGATAGGCAACACATGAATCATCGGAGAAGACGCTTGGTAAAATTCTTCCAATCATTTCTCCTTTATCCTTCCTTTTCTTTTTGTATATATAAGCATGGAGGAGGACGGGATTTGTGATGTGGGTGTTCCTTTTGGGAACCGTTTTGGATATGCGTGTGTTGTTGATGTGTTGTTAGGACTATAACTTGTATGCATTTAGATTAGACATGTATATATGTGTTCACTCTTGCATTCACGTAGTTTGTTCATATGTTTAGTTGCATTTCATACACGTTGCATCTCGTATGTAAATAGTTGCATAGATGGTCTAAATGTGGAGGGTATATGTCGTTAATGATGATAATTGTTTTGCCCGTGTCATTTCCCTCTTGATAGCTCGTGCCTTTTGACGTCACATGTTAGGGTTTTTGCTTGCAAAAACCCGGAAGTCTAACTTAACAACCAAGTTGCGACCACCTTGTGAGACCGTTTTAGGCCCGAGACTTGACCTTAGACCGACATAGCTACTAAAATGTGAGGATAGAGCCTCCATATGGCCGGTCCATCAAACCGGACCCATTTAGGTCATGTGAGTAGTCCTCCTTACGTGGTATGTCATGTCAAAACGCATAAGTATGGTGCTCATTCCTTACCGTAGAAGTGTCGGTGAGCATATTGAGACAATTTTGTTCAAATAAAGTAACCTCACAATAGCCATATAAGCTTTTGTTCTACCCTTGAGTCAATTGTTTCCTTTTGTTAACCCATTTTGAGCCTAACCTTATCATTTCTATTGCCAACAAATTAACTACATCCCATAAACAACTCACCTTGGTTGAGTAGTTCGTCATTGTGGTTCTTTTGTGGAGTATATTTGGGTTGAAATTTTGACTCTCCTTGAGGTGTATGATCTTAATGCCACATGAGTGAAATGCAACTTTGGCTACTTTTGTCTACACTACTAGAATTTATGGAAAAGAAACCATTGAAAAGTAACCAATAATTGTTCAACATGGTCTCTTTGGTGAAAAACACCTATCTTGATAGGTGAATGGTGTCTTATGTATGATAGGGGTCCACAAAAAAAAAACCAAAGAAACCATTCTAAATAAATAAACGATCTCTTGAAAAAAAAAGTTAAAAAAAAATTACAAAAAGGATATTTGTATTATTTATATAACTGTTATATCCCAAAACCCAATTTTCTCGTCATATACTTCTTCAAAAGTTCAGCCGGTCTCGCACTTCTTCCCGCTTTCACTTGCCAACCACCGCCACATACCACGCAGGGTCGTCGTCAACCACTCTCCTCACCGCCATTCATCCACTCGTTGTCATACCTCAGGCTTTCAGCCTCATTTCGTTCAGTTGTAAGAGTTTTTCCCCTAAATCTCAATTTTATTTATAACAAAATTAGGGTTTACTCCTCCAATTGTATGTTTTTCGAATTAATTTTTTGATGATGTTACTTAAATTCTCAATTAATCTTACCCTAGTTTAGTATTTGATAATAAATTTCATTTTCATTTTTATCCTAGTTTTTGATTTTTTGTTTCCTCATTAATTTGAAGAGTTTGGTAATGTATTTGTTTGGGCATGAATCTTGTATTTCAGAGTAAGCCTTTTATGAATCCGTAGTTTTCCATTATTATAAGATGGATGAACTAGGTAACAATTAGGATTGCAACTGAATTTGGGTTACTTTGTTTAGTTGGGAAAGAAAGAACGTGTCGGATTATTGGGTTGGCTTCCAAAGAGCTGTGACCTCTAGTGATATTACAACGCCGGCTTGTTTGACATGACCAAATTAAAGGTATTGTGTATCTATTTGCAGCCTAACAATTTTCTCAATAGAAACTACTTGCAGTTTCATTGTTTTGTATCGATGATGTCCAATGTCGAATTATATGATTCGGATACACATAAGTGGTAAATATGCCCATTAAGTTTGTACAATTGTAAATGCAAACTCCTTCAATTTTAGTTGCGAGCCTATTTGAATTATAATGTAGGCTGGCTATTGTTTAATTAACGATTGCAAGTAGAGGGCCGATATTTCTAAAGTGCTTTTGCTACTGTTTTCGTAATCTTTAATGCAAAGGCAGTACAATTTCCTAGTAAAAAAAAGACTTTACAGTCCTCCATACTATCTTATAAGATATCCTTAAGACTAAATTTTAGTTTTTATGTTCTCTTTAACTTTGGTCTATTGATTTCTAGCTAGCTATATGACTGAATTTCATTTTCTCTGCACATACTTGTTGTATTAGAGTTTAATCCGAGACTTGTTGCGGTGGTATTTGCTATTTTTTTTATTTTTTAACATTCGATCTCGACAAGGAATTATTTTTAGATGATTGGGGCATTATTCTGCATCAATAATAATTGTCACTACCATTATTGTTTCGCTTTTTGGGTAGTTTTATGGCCATAATGAAAAAGGCGTAATACATTTCGAGTAATTTTGGTCCATGTGGATTGTTTTATTGCAGGTTAGGTGTGTATGAGATCGGGTTATCATGGGATTCACCAAGTTCAGCCTAACTATGGCCACAACATATCAATTAAGAATCGGCTTGTTCTCTTCGGGCCTAAATTGTTTCTAACGTTCTGAACCAGGTACCATTTACAACTTCATTTACTACTCGGCTCATGCCAATTTTCCATGTCTACCTGATCTTGTGAAATTAACACAACCTACTTGTCCACAATAATAGAACCTACTTATCCACAATATGCTAATGACTGATTGTCAGATGGTCTAGTATTTTTACATATTTGCTCTTCTGTCATAGTGATTTTTGTGAATAATAATAATGACTAAATGATCTTTATTTCCAATTAATATGCCCCAAGTTGACTGAAGTTGTAGCTACCATCTATCTATTAAGCAAACGAATTTTTTTTAATAATATACGATTATCTTATCTATTATGTGCAGGAACTTTTCTAAGAGCTTACCATGAGAACTAATAGCATCAATGTCATTCATTGGCTGTTGCTTTCAAAGATTCATTGAAATAGGCGAGTTATCCAGGGCAGGTATATCTCTACTTTATATGGCTTATGAGTTGCATATAGTTAAGGACTCTGCCATTGGTTTGTTGTTCTTGTGTGCAATTTTGCCGGCTTCCAAATGAATTTATAGATCTGTCTCAGTGATCAGTCTTTGTCTCAGTGATCAGTCTTTGGGAACTGGAATTTGTAGTTGGACTCATGCTTAGTTTAAAAAAGCGCACCTTGGATGAGGCACAAACCAAAACGCCTCCGTGCGTTTTAGTTGCGCCTTTTAGACAAGAGTCACCATCGCCTTATGCTTTGTGCCTCATCGCCTCTGCCCCTTAGCGACTCGGTGCGCTTTGCCCATTTTCAAACGAAGGATTCATGAAACAGTGACGGACCTTGAAAGAAAACGGGGCCAGGGTTTAAACCTCCTATGTCATATGTGAGCTACCACTGAACTGAATGGGGTGTTTGTGATGAGGTTCTATAGGATTTATCAAGTTAAGCACAAGTGCACAACTATGGCCGCATCATGTCATTTAAGAAATCAGGTTCCTGGTGGAACGGAAATTGTCTCTAAACTAGCTATCAAGTACTGACTTAGGTTAGGCCAATTCGCCATGCCTAATATGCTCTTTTTTGCACAAGGGTAAATGATGAATTTGCTAAATTGTGGGTTCTATTCTTCATACTTTATGAATTTATTGTTGAACTATAATGTGTAGGAGGGAGCAAAGTCTCCTAGTTAATGCTTAATCTGTTGTTTGGGCTTTGACCCTTTGATTATGCTCTTCGTGAATTTTCTAAACCAGCTATTAGTAATGTTTCTTAGTTGATATGAACAATATTTTTTTGTAGGTTAGGAAAATGTGGATTACATTTGGTCTCAAACGAAAGGAGGTAGAGGAGGATGAAGATGGAACCGAAGTTGATCAATGAGAGTTAGATTTTTTTATGTAATTTGTTAAGAAAATATTGTCATCTTTTTTGTATTTGTTGCACAAAATATTATTTTCTTCAAGTGATTGTAAAATCGGTACACTTTATTTTATATATATGGTTTCTTTTTAAATTAGGATGGTATGTCTTTTTTGTTGCATGGAACACGAGTA
The DNA here is from genome assembly GCF_048544455.1 of Silene latifolia. Taxonomy (NCBI): domain Eukaryota; kingdom Viridiplantae; phylum Streptophyta; class Magnoliopsida; order Caryophyllales; family Caryophyllaceae; genus Silene; species Silene latifolia. The sequence goes on from NC_133529.1 coordinate 28,372,188, forward strand.
TGCGCACAATCGACTCATTATGGCACTAATTTGTAATGTAACAGTGCACTATGTCAGGCGAAAAAAATATTAATAAAAAAATTAAAGAGACCATACTTCTCTAATCCTTGGTTTCAGGAAAGAAACCATCTATCTTTGTTGTTTGGTTTGTAATTTTGAGTTAAGAAACCATTTTTTTGACTTTAATGGTCTCTTTTTTAGTTGACAAAGAAACCATTTATCTATGAGGGATGTTTTCTAACTTTTATTCAAATAAACCATTTTTATTTACATGGTCTCTTGCCCTAAGAGACCTTTGACCTTGAGACCATCTCTATATTGATTTCTTAGGTCAATTTCCAATGGTCTCTTTGGCATTTTTTCTAGTAGTGCTAATAAGAGGTGAACAAGTCGTAGAAAAATGTAAGAAAGAAAATCAAATAGAAAAAGAAAAAAAAATGAAGAAAAGAAAAACAAATAGAAAAAAAAAATGAAAAATGAAAAACAAAAAGAAAAGAATGTATATTTTTGTCTCAAATAAAGGGTTGGTAATTTGCAAATTGAGTTTGTTTTGAAGAATATTGAATAATTTTTGAAAATGACAATCTTGTCATATTTTGTGAAGGAATTCATTTGCATTGGTTGAGTTTAGTGAATTGGTTTGATGTGGCGACTACTCGATCTTTAGCTTCACATTTCCTAAAAATGGTGCTTGCACCAACCCCTTTTCACCGAACCCAAGCCCCATTACAACCCGATTGTCTCTTGTATGTGCATCATGTAACATTTCTCTTGCGGATATTGGATATAGTACCATATTAGATTGCGGGCATGCTTCGCAAGTCGAGTTAGGAGAGTGATTTTGGCTACTTTTGTCACAAAAATCACCCCGTTCTTTCATTTGAGTGACTAGTGAAACCCGTGAGAGTCGGTCTTTGGTCTCCTTTTGGTCAAGGGTTTGATGTGGAGTCGAATCTTGCGTGTGTCGTGTCATTCTTGGGAGTATAGCGAAGTACTTCCCCTTTCCCGCCTAGAATTTGTTTCTTTGGCATCCCGTGTTGTCAATGTTGGTTACTTGAGCTATAATTAGGGAGTCGACACCTTGGTAAGACCCGGAGACGACATCCTCCACTTATGACTCTCTTTGTTCGGTTTTTGGAAGAAAAACGGCCGCTTAGATGAGGAAAGCGGTTTGACTTTTTGTAGATGCATCTTATGTGCTATTTTGTGCTTAAATGTCGGATGTATCGAAAATTTTCCGCAAGCCCCCACTTGCCTTGCATAGGAATGCATACCTCATTGTATTTCAATGTGAGTTGAAGGGACGGAGAAGGCCCGTTAATTGCCTCTCATCGGATATTAGTAGTTTAGTTAGTCATTTTGTATTAAGGGTCTTAGTTTAATAAATGAGCTTACTCGAGGACGAGTAAGGTTTAAGTGTGGGGAGATTTGATAAGTAGCATTTTAGTTGTATTTTACCCCGCATTTATACCTTATTCCAACTCGATTTTGTGTGCTTAAATGTCTAAAAAGCTCATTTAATTACTAATTTATAATAATTAGTCGTATTGGTTACATTTAATATTTAGTCGTATTGTTATTATAATATTAGTATTATTACTATTATTTTATTAATATATTGATTTAATGCGTAGGTGAGATGGGATAAATAAGAAGGAACGAGGAGTAAGACGATTCAACAAGCAAAGCGGGTCAAGATGGACGGAATCAAGTAATATGTGATGCAATGGAGCAAAATTAGACAAAGTCAAACTCAAGCTTGACCATGTGAATCACCATATGCATCCACCGTCATCACCTTACTTCTACATCATCACTACCATTTCTACTCATCACCATTACCGTCATTTCCCAACCACCTATAATCCCTTCATCCATTTCAATCAATAACAACAAAAAAATGCAACCATTCACCACCATTTTCATACACTTTCCACAAACACCACTTCATATGCATCATCACCTCGACATTCACCATCACCAATCCGCAACACCACCATAGCTGAAACCCGACACCATTCAAATCGTCATCAGTCATCAGTCATCAGTCATCAGTCATCAGTCATCACCATTCTTGATTTTCGCCATCTTTATTCATTGTCTTGCCTTAAAAACCATGATTAGTGAGTATTATCCTTACTAGGGTGCGATTAGACCCTAACATGAGTAATTTATCTAATTGAGTTCATTAAATTGGTTGTTGAGGAGGGGTTGTTGGGTTTAAACAAAGGAATTGGATTGTTGTGTCTATTTGGGAGTAATTGTCGGTTTTGGCCCTTGTCCACCAACGGGAGTTGGTTAGGTTGAGATTGATTACATTAACCCTTTTGGTCGTGTGCCGACTTGGGTTGAGCCCGGGAGGGAGAACCCAAGTGGGGTGCCTTTGTTTTTCGGTTTGAAGTTCACCTTCGGGAGAAGGGTAGGGATGACCGGGAGTTTATCGCGGGCTTAAGCCCTTGATCTTGATGAGAGGTGAGCGGAGTGGGCCCACTTTGGTGAGCCTTGAGTCTTGAGTCGGGGAAAATCGAGTCATGAGCCGGGAGGAGTTGATTCGGTATCACTAGTGTCCCACCATGAGTCCGGGAGGGAGTTGGTGGGCGAATTAGAGGCGTCTCCACCCAATACACTTCCCCCTTGACAACTAGTTGAAGGAACTCATGATTTATTACGAATGTCGGTGGTTTAGTCGCTCCCTAGGCTTTAATTAACTTGAGTAAATCGTATTTGATAGCTTGCTTTCTCATTCTATAGTTTAATTAGTTTAATTTATTTCTTGTTATTTAGTTTAGACCTTTATATAATCATTCATCCTTATTTTCTCCGACTTAGCTAAACATAAGAATTTAGACAATTAGTAATCACCCTTGCTCCTTGTGGTTCGACCTCGACTACCCTACTACATTAGTTGAGTTATTTGTTTGATCGGGGGAGTGCGACAAACCCCGCTATCACCCCTTCTCCGTTATTACAAAATAAGACCCCTTACGAGCATTTATTTGGTTGTGCACCGATTTTTACACATATAAGGACCTTCGGTTGTTTGTGTTTCGCCCATAATCTACATACTAACGGTGACAAATTTGCTAAGCGAAGTCGCAAGTGTTTATTTATTGGGTATCCACACAATAAGAAGGGTTGGAAGGTGCTTGATTTATAAACACGGGAAATCTTTGTGAGTCGTGACGTATATTTCTACGAACACAGTTTCCCTTATTTTTCGGATGATAAGACGCCCCCTCCAGTTCCGTTTTCTGCTTCGGACCCGGATGTCACTGACACGGTTTTGACAGATCCGAGCTCGGACTCTGATTCGGACAATTCTGGGCCTGATTCGTCTGCTGCGCAGCCCAGTCCGTCTTCCTCTGCTGAGCCTGGTCCGTCCTCTTCTACTGGGCCTGGTTTGTCTTCTGGCCCTGATTCGGCCCCTGTTCAGCATGACCCATCACACGGGTCTGATGGGTCGGATGCGGCTCCGGATATGGGTCGTGGGAAACGCCGCAAATTTGTTTCTTCCCGACTTAAAGGCTATGTTGTTGGTACCACCGCGGATACATCCTCCGATTCCGACTCTTCTCCCGACTCTCCTCGCTCCTCAGGTACACCTTATGCTCTTGCTAATTACCTCTCTTGTCAAAAATTTTCTTTGCGCCACCGTGCTTTTCTTGCAGCCATTACTTCAGGTGTTGAGCCACCTAATTTTCGCGTTGCTCTTGCTAGCCCGGACTGGTGTAAAGCTATGCAGGACAAGATCACTGATCATGAAAATAATTCTACTTGGGAAATTTCCGACCTCCCGTCTGGCAAGAAGGCTCTTGGTTGCCGTTGGGTTTACAAAATCAAATATAACTCCGATGGTAGCGTTGAAAGATATAAGGCTCGTTTGGTCATTTTTGGCAATCATCAGGTGGAAGGCATTGATTATGGTGAGACCTTCGCTCTTGTCATTAAAATGGTTACGGTTCGTTCCCTTTTAGCAGTTGCAGCTATTAAAAAATGGGAACTTCACCAGATGGACGTTCACAATGCTTTCTTACATGGCGATCTTGATGCAGAAGTGTACATGAAACTTCCCTCGGGTTTTGGGCAAGGTCGTGAGGGTAAAGTGTGTCGTCTTAAGAAATCCCTTTATGGGCTTAAACAGGCTCCTCGCTGTTGGTTCGCCAAATTGGCCGCTGCTTTGCGCAAGTATGGGTTCACTCAGTCTTATTCTGATTATTCTCTTTTTAGTTATTCTTGTGATGAGGTATGTATTTATGTTTTGGTCTATGTGGATGACCTTGTTATTACCGGTAATGACTCGCTCGCTATTTCGAATTTTAAGTCCTATCTTGGGAAGTGTTTTCACATGAAAGACTTGGGTGTGTTGAAATACTTTCTTGGCATTGAAGTGGCGCGTAGTTCGGAAGGCATTTTTTTAAGTCAACGCAAATATACTCTTGATATTATTTCCGAGGCTGGCTTATTAGGTGCCAAACCGGCTGCTACTCCTCTTGAGCAAAATCATACATTAGGGGATGCTAAAGGGGAGGTCTTGGCTGATGTCGAGCTTTATCGTCGACTTGTTGGGCGTTTGTTGTATCTCGCCGTTACTCGTCCGGATCTCTCATATTCGGTCCATGTGTTGTCTCGTTTTTTGAGTCAACCTCGCCAGGAACATTTGGCAGCCGCACTTCGTGTGGTTCGGTACCTTAAAGGCTGCCATGGTCAAGGAGTTTTGTTACGGGCTGATAGCAAGCTTGAATTATCTGGGTGGTGCGACTCGGATCATGGTGGCTGTTTGACCACACGGTGATCCGTGTCTGGCTGGCTCATTTTTCTTGGTGAGTCCCCTATATCCTGGAAGGCAAAGCAGCAACAAACGGTCTCGCTTTCCTCCGCTGAAGCTGAATATCGTGCTACGGCTAATATCTTGTGTGAATTAAAGTGGCTCATCGGATTGTTTACTAGTCTTGGCATTGATTTCCCTCGTCCTATTCGAGTGTTCTCCGACAACGACTCTGCCATACAGTTGGCTCAGAATCCGGTCTTCCATGAACGGACAAAGCATATTGAGATCGATTGCCACTTTATTCGTGACGCTATTACTGAGGGACTAATTCACCCTATTCATGTTTCTTCTGAAAATCAATTAGCTGATATTTTTACTAAGGCCTTAGCCTTGTCTCAGTTTCAATTTCTCCTTCGCAAACTGGGCATTCTTGATCTCCATGCTCCAGTTTGAGGGGGGGTATTAGGGCCGGTGGATTAGCTTTGTATTCCCGGCCCATATTATGTATAAATACGCTATTGATTAATGAGAATATCATCACACATGAATTACACAATTATATTGTTTAACACCATGGCTTAGAATGTACGAAAAAAAATCATCATCAACATGGCTTAGAAGGCGGCAACGATTGTAACGCCGACGACAACGATTGCAGGGGTGATGTCGGGATAGAGGCGGGGACTGGGGAGGTGGTGGGGACGCGGTTCACGGCGATGAGGATGACGATATTTGATAAACATAAGGCGAAGGTACAAAAGTCAAAAGTGGTTTGGTGTTGGTCTGGTTTTTATTCTTACTCTCTTAAGTGGGCTGACTCTTCTATTGGGTCCGTCCTATGTTATAGGACGGTAAAATTGGGTTGAAACGTTGTGGATGCGCCACGTATCGTATACATCCTTAATGACAAGTATTAATTACAGCTAATCATTTAAAATGAACATAATAAATGCTGTATAAACCTCAACAAAATATTAATTATATTTTAATAAATTTTATTATAAAATTACATTAAATAATGACGGTAGTTGATTCTAAATTTATTAAAAAAAATACTTTGATAAAAAATCTAAAATATAGATAATTACGTTCATTGCGAAAATTCTTTAAATTGAGTATAATTTTTATTATATTTATTGAAATATTTTGATATGTAGAGATGAATAAAGTGAGTGTCTCACAATGTGTGTTACATTTATGTAATTTTTTTTTAGAAAGTTATAAAACATAGACCATTAAATCCATTAATAAAAATATATTTGGAAGAGTCATTTTATTTACTAAAAACAAAACTTAAGAAAACTAATAAGAGATAAGTTTTTATAGTGTGTGAATGAAAAAAAATATATTGCAACAAGTTGAATACACATGAGATTTCGTGGGGTTTAAATAGTGTGATAAAGAGTATGTGTACAAGTACGTATGAACACAATGATCGTGAGTGCATTTGAACAATGAAAACAAAATCAAAATAAAAGTAATGATTATTAAGTACTCCCTCTGGCTTTTATCTTTCTTCCCGTTTCTCTAATATATGTGAGGAGTATTATAATGAAATGGGAAGAAAACAACAAGCCGGAGGGAGTAATATAGTATTATAAACGATAAGAAAAAGTACAAAACACTTTACAGTTTTTTAATATCTTTAGTTAAATATGTATACCTCAAGTATAAAATATTGATTATGACTAACTAAATATTACTTTTAGTTAAATGTTTTATATGTTATCTTTTAAATATTTTGAAGTTAAACCTCAAAAAATAATACTATTTGAGAACTTAATGTTTATTGTTGAATTATTCGAATGAATTTTATTTTAATTAATATGATATTTGATCAGTCAAAAAATTATTTATAAAACGTTGGTCATGCATAATTAAATATCATTTATTAGTTTTAGTTAAAATTACATGTATTTTATTTTAAAATATTGAAGTTAAACCTAAAAAAATTAAATTATTTTTATTTATAAGAAAATATTAAAGGTCATATATGAATTATAATATTTTTTCAATTATAATAATAAAATTTAAAAACAGGCCGCGCGAAGCGCGGGATACTACCTAGTTTCCTATAATAATGCTTGGTATTTTTAGCATATACTATAGTTGTGGACATGATAAGTTATAAATGAATATAATCTCTTGTATTTAAATATTTATAACATTTAATATTTCACATTCTGCACAAATTTATCTCCGATCTTTTTATGATAAGGAAATTCTTTTTTTAAAGAACTAATTGATAAAAATTCATTGACTTTTTATGATAAGAAGTTGCGGCTAAAAAAATATGGTATTAGTAAATATTTGTTAAAATTCTTCGACTTTTATAATAAAAATTTGCAGCTAAAATATATGCTATTAATAAATATTTTTAAATTGAAATCATTAATTTCTTTGTCAAAAAACAAAAAAAAAAATTAAAAAAATTACTTCTTACGATTTAAATTTTTATTATTTCTCTAATAAAAATACGTTAAGGAGAAACATGAAAAATAAGTGAATTGTCAATTTAAATTCTATAAATAATACACTAAAAAGTAAAACTTTATAAATACTGTGCATATATTGCACGGAGTCTATATTAGTAACTCTATACATACCGCGCATTTATTACGCAGGATCTAAACTAGTTTGTTATCCTAATAAACTTTTAAGGATTCTATCACTAAAATAAAATTTAGTAAGAAAAAGGAAAATTAAAAGATTATTTTTGACGATGATACTTTTCTTGTGGAGCAACCAAAATCTAATTAATAATTAATTCTATTATTAGGTGTCAAAATGAGGTTTTTCTTGGGGAAAACGAAAGGGAAACTCAGAATTTCTAGATCACAAAATTTAACTGTTGTATTTGTGGCATCTCATAAAGGCCGCCCACCTCTTTGCATAAGTCACATTTACAGTCACCAACCACGTCTTCCGGTACCTGGTTGCCTTGTCCGTGACAAATAATCGTACATCCACGTCAATTCACGTGACCCACTCTCTCTAACTCGGAACTCACCTTTTAATTTCCGTTAATAACCTTGCATCTTGTATAATCTAGATTTGATAAAACTAACTTCACCCGCGTAATTGACATTCAAATTAATCAAACTAAAAGTTACTCCACAATTAAAAGTCAGCTCAATCTTTCTTAAATAAAATACACTCAAACCTAAAGACCTAAACACTAAAAACCGAGGCCATAAAATTGATTGTACATTTTGTACTTCATTAAAGTTGGTTGGTAAAATGGTGGTAAATCAAATATTCAATTTTTAATTAGCTTAATTGATAAAGTTGTGAAATGTGATACACATATCCCGAGTTCAAATCCCGTTAGCTTCAAAATCGGCCCTTATAACTAACTCCCTTTACACAAAGAAAAATGATTATTATATAAAACCATTTTACATTTTTACCGTGTTAAATGGTTCTTTATATATAAATAATCGTCTCATAGTAAAAGACACTTTCATTCTATCATTTGTACCTATTTTATTTTATTTTACTTTTAATTTTTAAAAAGACAGACCTTTTTTTTATCACCAACCGGTTTCGTGGGTAACCCGTCATCTATTGATTGTATATAAAAACCCTAAACCCCTCTCACAATCTCACAACACTGAGCTCCACTATCATTTGCCTTTCTAGAAAACTCTTAAATTTCAACCTCTCCTTTTATTTTCTCTCTCCAGAATTATCATGGGTATCTCCTCCTCCTCCTCTGATCCAATCTACTTACATCTCCATTTAATTTAATACTCTTAATATCATCTCAGATTTAAGTTTCTTATCATTCTTGTATTTTTTTTAAAATTTATTCTAACGATGTGTTTCGTTTTTTTGATGATTTACAGCACCAATCAAGATCGGAATCAACGGTAATACTTCTATTCATTATTCTCTGTTTTTGATTTTTAATTCTAGATCGTCTTTCTTATGCTAGATACTGTAATTATTGTGTAAGATCGTCAACGAGACGATCCGATTATATGTAAAAACACTCATTTATTGATAGTAATAGATGTAATTTTTGTTTGTGCTGAATTTAATATGATTTTTGAGCGAAGAAACATTTAAATCGGTGCTAAAATGTGTATCTGAAATTTTAGGGTTTAAGTTTCGAGTACTTTTTATGTATGACCGTTGTATGCTGCGTTTTAGGTTATGCACCTCATCCGTTACTATCGTTACATGAGATTTGTAATACTACCGTCTTATTCTAGAATTTGTGTTTATGTTTCTCTGTTTTCCGTTTTGGTTTATACGAAGTGTTGATATCTCAACTGTTGATTTTGCGCCTGTTTTATCACTGCAACAGAAGTAGTATATTGCTTAGATTGGCATATTTTGCGTATTATGCTTCAAAAATTCTCAGATACGACGCAAAATGACCTTATAATCAGCATGTAGCGCATTATTGCTATCATTATTGCTATTGTAAGGTTGTTGTACACCGGTCTGAAGACTATCTGAATCTGCTTTTTGTTGAAAACCGTATAATGACCCAATTTTTTGAGTCTGCTTTTCAAAATATATCTAGATCTATGGTAAAATAGTGATTATGTAGGCTGTTTCATTATTCTATCTGGCAAATCAACGTTTTAGGGTTTTGATTTGGGAGGTTGTGTTGTTTTTCTATAGGATTTGGAAGGATTGGCCGTTTGGTCGCTAGAGTCATCCTTCAGAGGGAAGACTGTGAGCTTGTTGCCGTCAATGACCCCTTCATCACCACTGAATACATGGTATGGAGTACTTTCTGTTGATAGATTACTGTTTGATGCGTTTTTGTGCTTTGAATTATGGTTTAGTATTGTTTAGATTGGTATTGATTTATACGAATGTTTGTTTTTGTGTGGCGGTAGACCTACATGTTCAAGTATGACAGTGTCCACGGACAATGGAAGCACCATGAGATTAAGGTCAAGGATGAGAAGACTCTTCTCTTTGGCGAGAAGGCCGTCACTGTCTTCGGTTGCAGGAACCCTGAAGAGATCCCATGGGGCGAGACTGGAGCTGATTTCGTTGTTGAGTCTACTGGTGTCTTCACTGACAAGGACAAAGCTGCTGCTCACTTGAAGGTAATTTTTTGGTCCTTCAAGTATATCTATTTGATTTGAGTCGTTTCGATATTTTCTGCGGTTTAGTTGCATGTCTGTTATCTTATTGGAAGTGCAATTTGATTTTGTTAATTGTCTAGTTGATTGTTTTGTCTCATTTGATGTGAATTATGTAAATTCAATATGCAATACGCTCTGTATGGACTATTTGGTATGTAGATTTAAAGAACATAACATGACAGAGTACAATCGAGTAGATTTAAAGAACATAACATGACAGAGTACAATCGAATAGATTCACCATTCAGGGGCAGTTCAGCGCTGTTTTAATTAGTCTTATTGTACCACTTGTTAAGGGTTTCTGTATCCTTGATTCCTAGTTGTCGTATCGCTTATCTGTTGAGTGCGCGGTCTTGTTGATTTTCCGCATGAGATTCAACTATTTGTTTCTGCTGGGATTACAAATTCTTGTTCTGAAGTGATTTGGGATGAATCTGCTAAAGTACGCATGGCATATATTTACTACATAGATAATTATTGTACCACTTATTACTTGGTTGTTGTGGGTAGGCTAACCTAAGTTGTTTTCATTATGTGAACAGGGAGGTGCCAAGAAGGTTATCATCTCAGCTCCCAGCAAGGATGCTCCTATGTTTGTTGTTGGTGTCAACGAGCACGAGTACAAGCCAGAGCTCGATATTGTGTCCAATGCCAGTTGTACCACCAACTGCCTTGCTCCCTTGGCCAAGGTACATCCTCTGCTCAGTCATTTTGGTGTGTTATTGTGGTTATTGGTTGGCTTAGACCACTGATTGTTGCTTTGTGGTGGATGCTGTAGGTTATCAATGACAGGTTCGGCATTGTTGAGGGTCTCATGACTACCGTCCACTCCATCACTGGTGAGTTTGCTTCAGATAAGGATTACATTCCTTGGTTTATAATGTTCCTCGTCTTTTCACTCCTAATTTGTTGGTTTCTTGTAATGTCTTTAGCTACTCAAAAGACTGTTGACGGACCATCTATGAAGGACTGGAGAGGTGGAAGGGCTGCTTCCTTCAACATCATTCCCAGCAGCACTGGAGCAGCTAAGGTATTGTTACATCAAATAGTCTCTGAAGATATGATCTCTCTTATATAGTTACTCTTGCATAAATATTGTTATGAGACTGTTTCATGCAGGAATGGTCAGTTACATACTGTCGCATTATTTCAGTTCACCTTTTTTACATAATTGAGCTTTCTTTTGTTTCATTCTTATGTAGGCTGTTGGTAAGGTTTTGCCATCATTGAACGGAAAGTTGACTGGAATGTCCTTCCGTGTTCCCACCGTCGATGTTTCAGTTGTCGACCTTACTGTCAGAATCGAGAAGCCTGCTACCTACGAACAGGTTAAAGCCGCCATCAAGTAAGTCACTATAATAAGACATTTGTGTACATTCATCATTCAAGTAATTATAGCATTGGACAGCTTGTAGATACGAAGATGCACATCTCACTTTGCTTTGTTGGTGATTGTTAGGGAGGAATCTGAAGGCAAGATGAAGGGAATTTTGGGCTACACTGAGGATGATGTCGTCTCCACAGACTTTGTTGGTGACAACAGGTACTATGCGATTCCATAAATCTCTAAAATTCATTCTATAATGACATAAAGTTACTTCAGAAATTATTACTTGTGCCCAGCTAGAATCTTACACAAGTTTGGTTCTATTTCCTTGAGTAACCGGCTCTCTTCTTGATATAGGTCAAGCATCTTCGATGCCAAGGCCGGAATTGCTTTGAATGACAACTTCATCAAGCTTGTCTCATGGTACGACAACGAATGGGGTTACAGGTAAATAATGTTCACTCTCCCTAATTGGTGATTGTCTTTGACTCTTTGTTATCATTTGCCTATGTGGCTTTCCTTGGAATGACAATCGTTCATTTTTTGTTTCAGTACCCGTGTTGTTGACTTGATTGCCCACATCCACAAGACCTGCCAGTAAGGGGTACTTGTTCGAGTTCATCGGTGCATGCAACCTGTTTGAGTTTTTTCGTCTTGTCTGGAGATTGTTAATGATTTTAACGCTTAGAATAAACAGGGATTTTGGGAAACAGAACAATTTTAATATTTCCATGTATTTGGATCTTTCCTTTGTGTTTTGAGTTCGCAGTTTATATAACGGAGTTAATTTGAGATTATGGTGCTTTCTCCGCTCATATTGTGTTTTCTCAGTTTTTGTTGGCACGTAGTTAATATGATGCCCATAAATAAAAAGGCACTCGACGTGGCCTTGTCCTAGTAATTTTTTGAATGTTCTTCAGCTTTTAAGTTTACGTGTTTGCTTGAATGGATTTGGCATCTTCATTTCTTCGGAGGAAATGGAGGCTTCATTATGGTTTAAACGGTATAGAATAAACTATAGGCAATGGAAAGGGATCCTGGCCTGATGCAAGTGCATCTATTTCTGAAAATTTGAAAGTAACAAAAGATTTTGACTTGGTAGTTGAGATGCTGTGTTTTTCGGTAGGTAGATATACTTCTCAATCTTCTTCCTTGCTGTGCTCCTTTTTCTATCTTCTATATTGTCCAATGAACAAAATTCGTAGTTCTTTTCTACAATAAGGGCACGATAAAATGCAAACCAAAAGACTGTAAATGAAAACATAAAGTGCAAAAAAAGTTGTCGAGTCTATGGACTGATGGTATACACTAGCGTTACACTGAGCACCTTGGTCATACTTGTACAGTCGTACATAAACCGGTACAGTTCTCCATACTTGTCTCATTTAGATGTTTTTGTTGTTTACAAACCCGGTGTTTGTGATTATAGCTGTATGCTTTGTATAGTAACAGTGAATTTTTGAGATTTCAAGGACTTGGTAATGCACCAAGGTGAGTTAGGTAAAAAAATTCACGCAAAGTACAGTAAAATTTGACGAGCGCCTCTTCTAGCCCAGTGATTGCTCCACTTTGATACGAGTTTGTATTTTCCAATAAGTGAAAGAAATATGAACCTTTGATGAAAAGCAATTGAGATTAAATGAAATCAGGTAGCCACTAAGATGAGGGCATTTATAAATCAGCAATCTTATGTTCTTAAATGATGATATTCACATCTTTATTCGTATACGGACTACAAAGAATGTGTATTAAACTTCTTCGAAGAAGACTATAGACAGTTCTACGCAAGATACTGGGGAGAATAATTTATATGCACGGGATACATAGCTTGTGTGGAACTCCGGCAGTCTTACAGCCTCAGTATGACCTCTAACTTTGAAATAAGCCGGCTTTGTCATCAGAAGTCTTATTTCGTTCAATCGGTTATTCCTACGGTAAGCAATAGCTGACAGAAGCCTCTCTTGAATCAAAGCTTAGATGGACGACTAGTAGCTTGTTGTACAAGCTCTCTCCTAAGAATCTTCCCTGAGGGATTCTTTGGAATGGCACTGACAAAAGCAACACGCCGTATCCTCTTATATGGAGTAACCTAAAAAGCAAAGTGAAACAGCCAAACGGTAAGAATTCCCAACACTAACAACCATATTACCCAATGTCTCAAGGCCTTGAGGGTTCCCGGCCTCCTACAAATGGCCGGGAAACAGAAGGTCACCTATACGGTACATAGCCCTGTCTAGGTACCGCTGTGTTGACAATACAGAGACCATCACCGATGACCCATAATGAATTTTGCAACTGACACCAAAAACAAGGCACCCTTGAGAGCATGGTGATGTGGGGTCAACAGTATAAATCAAATGTAGTGGAAACAGATTTCGCCAGAAAATAAAGCTGGCCGAGGGATCTCAAGAGGATATAGGCTTGGTCCACAACCAGACAGACACTTGATCTTAAACTGACATCATACATATATAAAAGTATACAAACAAACAGAGAACATATGAATGTCGTGATGCTTAAAAAATCAAGATAGGTTGCATTAATACTGACAGCTACAGCAAAGTAACCGTGGATATGAAGAAAACATGCCTGTTTCGCAACATAATCCATGATCTGAGACGTAGAAATATTGCTTCCTGGTTTCCTAACAACAAACGCCATTGGTATTTCCCCTGCGTCTTCATCAGGATACCTGTGGAGAAACAACGTCATTATTGAAGGTTACAGCTTACACAGTAGAAGGACATGCATAAACATACCAACAAACTTGAACTCCGAGCAGAATATCGCACACAAATAAGATCAAGCTGAAACTAGCGCTATCATATTTCCAGTTAGCAACAAGCTTTAAACTCCAATTCTATTCATCAACGGCCAGTTTAGAAACAACACGAACGGAATTAAGTTTTACTTTTCAATCCGCATGCTCTTTCTTCATATAGGAGTAATACGCTTTCTTAAATCAATGTGCCAATCAGAAATGGGAAGAAGACTTTGAAGAGGAGAGACTATAAGATTTGATTGTACATTGCCGTCTGCCAAAGAAGCCAAAGAAGTGCTACTTCTATGTTCAACACAAAAACTATGGGCCCACCAAGGCTATATCAAGTAGGGGATTAAAAATGTACAAGATAACCAGTCTCGATGTGGGGCAACCAACATGTGAAATAGGCACCCCCTGAAAATTAGAACTCAAGAAGGTGGCAAGAAAATATTGTAAGATATACTGAAAAGAAAATATTTAAACTTTAAGTTTTTATAAAAGAAATCCGGAATTCGGTTTTAAAACCTGTAAGTTTAACTTGACTTTGCATTACATTTTCGCTCTCCCTTTGTTTTTCATTTTCCCTTTTCTATTCGCATTTTGAGGTGTGCGTTCACCCATGGAAGGTTCTAAAGGATGATTCATGTCAGCCGACCCCAAATCATTTTGGGATTAAGGCTCTGATGTTGTTGTTGTTGTTATACTGAAAAGAAAAATAAATCATGTATACAACAATATGTTCAAGTTAACAAGAAGTTGTTTTCGAACTTACGGAATGACAGCAGCATCAGCAATGTCCGGATGTGAAAGTAGCAAACGTTCAAGTTCAGCCGGTGGAACCTGGCAATACAAAAGGGCTGTGATTCATAGAAAACATGAAACCACACAAGAACACAATAAAAAGAAACCCCGGCACAGGTAAATGGCTAATATTATAACCTGATATCCCTTGTACTTGATTAATTCCTTCAACCGATCAACTATATAAAGACATCCATCAGCATCAAAATAGCAAAGATCACCCGTTTTCAGCCAGCCATCGGGAAGCAATGTTTCAGCAGTTGCTTCCTTATTTCCCACATAGCCTACAATTCACATAATTGCAGTTAAATAAACCAGAAGGAACCTTTACCTTTGTTACCTTAGTCCAAGTGTGATATTTTCTTATTTAATAAAATCCCCGATGGTTGTTATTGTGGATGATCAGGAGAGATATAATCAGGGGAGCGTACGGATTATTTTCCATTTACATACTTGTGATTCATCTAAGATCAATCTTTTTTATGGCTTCCTGTGCACTTGTCTAGCAAAGAGATGTTTACTAGTTTTACAATATAGGGGCTATATACGTCTTGGTTTAAATGTTTGTTGCTTTATCTGGCTCAATAATACTGCTTATCCTCATGAGTTTTACCGACCACCTACTGAAGCAAAAGCTACACAAGACAAGCATCAAGCATCTACTGACGGATTAACATGAAATGAGACTTCTATTTTCTTGCCAAAGATACAAACAGATAGTTGTTATAAGATACAAATAAGAACAGACATCCATTAATGTATTACTATTTATTACAATTGGATTTATTGCTCAACAATTACAAACTCTTCAACACAGACAGTCTTGAACTTGCTTCTTTTAAGTGTACTCCAACCTCATCAAAATTTAGTTTAGTTTCACCGTGTGTTTATGTTAATTTTGTTAAGGTTCCAAGTAAAATCTGGAGGTCCTACCCAAGTACCTAGTTTATTCAACTAGTTCTTGACAAGTTTGACACAGATACAGGCCATACAGTTAGCCACAGAGCTTTAATAGAAATTACCCTTCATAACGGTAGGCCCACGCAGCCATAACTCCCCTTGTTTCCCGGGTGGTAACGCTTCTCCGGTTGACGGATCAACAATCTTTGCTTCCATAAGCTCTTGTAAACGGCCAACAGAGCCATATTTCACACATTCATCAGGCCCTATCGTCCTCGCTCCCCCTGCGCTTGTCTCAGTCAAGCCATATCCCTATTACAAAATATAGCAACTATTAGGCATAGCCCGCATAAAAACACCTAAGAGCTAATTAGCAGTCAAATCCAGAAAAGCAAAATATGCCAAAAATGAAGCCTAGACTATGGAAGCTTATGAAAGACCAAAAGATTGTTCAGTTAAACTTTATAGACTCATCCACCATTCTCCTACTTTATCAATGGCAAAATCATTCAAGTCTATACTGTTAAAAAGAAAATACCAGCTTCGAGAAACTCTACCTCGTTTTCAGATACAAGGATCCACTGATCCACACCACCAACTTTTACAAGAATTCTGATACAAGTTTAAAGTACAGAAACATAAAATGTATACGTACTAATAGATGATCCTCTTTAGAGGTTTGACACATGATACGTCACCCAATTTACAAACCTCTCCAATAACAAACCCCTACATAGCAATAAACAAACCTTTTCAATGTTCATATTATGGGACCACTACCAATTATCCATCACACAAATTTGTCCATGTCATCAAACAAACCTGGATACAAATATGTAACCATTTGCATGTTTTTGTTTTTCAACAATAAGGAGAATTGTGGACAAACCTCTAACAAGGTGGATGAAACTCTCCTACAAACCTCTATTGCTAATGCCCAATGTAAGGATGTAACTAAATCCTATCTACAAATGTGTCTTTTTGCTATTTATAAAACTCTCTCCCTCCATGTAAGGATTGCCACACTTCCTGTATTTGCTTTTCCCACATAATTGAACATTTTACAAGTTTAGTAAGATTCTGCCCCCATCCAACTTTTAGGGCACTCATTGCCTCATTGGACATTTAGGATAAATTTTCTTCCGGGTATGACTATTAATTTCGCTAAACTTGTGTAGATATACGGAGTAAATTTGTTAGCAACGAACCCTTATCAAGAGCAGTCAATCTATTAACAACAAAGAGAGTAAACATAATGAGCAGTAAATACTCGAATAATCTAAAGTCCAAACACAAAAGTCGGTTATTTTCAACAACAGGCATTTGAGATATTGGCTGGTACTTTTTTTCTATTCATGGGCTAGTATTATAGTACTCGGCGTAAACATTCAACATTATTTTAAGTTCTAACTAACTTTTGGTACTCAGGTAGTTTATTCGCGCATTATAAAAATTAATGACAATCCCTACCAACTTAGGGGTTGTTTGGTTGATAAGGAACTTAATTTTCCTAGGAAAATACTATTCATGGGAATTAAGTTCCCTCATCCAATTCGGGTGAATTTCGGAAAAGTGTTTGGTTGCTCATGTAGGAATTAAATACCACATGAACTTCCAATGACCAAGGGGGGAGTAGGTAAGCAACTTCCTACATCAGGTAGGCATTGGAAGTTCCTGGGAAGTTCTAATTCCTACATTTTCCAAAATTTATGGCAACCAAACAACCCATGTTTTTCAAAATCATGGGATTTTCCAATGCTTATGTTTTCTAAGTGGCAACCAAACGACCCCTTAAACAATTGAATATTACTTCCTAAATACTCAATAAATATAAGCCTCCCAACTACCAATGATGGAGTACTAAATAAAGAGTAATTAAAACTTCAAGGTACATATTGACAATTTCTCCCACGTCCTACAAGTTTGTGAAAGAGGTGTTCCCAGATATATTCTCTCTATCTGATATAATCATGTCAGTCGAGACTCAGAGTCCTTGTAAAGGAGAACTAATATTTTGCTTAACAACCTCTCCTTTCTGTATAGTCGCACATTAGTTTCGGTCACAAATTTCAGGAGACATCTACTAATACTGGTATCTAATTTCGGTCACGTATTTCAGCAGACATCGTTACTAATACTGGTATCTAGTTTCGGTCACATATTTCAGCAGACATCGTTACTAATACTGGTATGTACTTTCGATCACGTATTTCAGTCGACATCATAACTAATACTGGTATCTAGCTTCGGTAAGTGCCTCAATCCTCACCATCAGCATACTAACTTAAGGAAATGCAATAATCATAATTATCATATAAACAAACCAATAATACAAAAGAATGTCCTGCAAGCAACACTTTACAACTAAAATATAAGGCAACAATCCAAATCAAACAAAACAGAGTCTTCTGTAAAACCGTCTCACAAAAGAATATTCAAATGCACAAATGTACGCAACCTTACCTGTATAATCAAGATATCAGGGAACCGAGCTTTAAACCGCTCAGCAACCTCTTTACCAAGAGGAGCGCCACCACAGCCCAGCCTCTTAATCGAACTAAAATCATACTTGCTAACCAACTCTGATTTCGACAACACAACAATCAACGGCGGCGAAACCGGCATATACGTAACCCTAAACTTCTCCACCGCCGCCAACATCTTCTCAAAATCAAACCTCTCCATCATCACTAACGTTTCCGATAACGACACCGCTCGTAAAATCATACTAAATCCGAACACATGAAAAAACGGTAACGGAACAAGCGAAATCGCACGCGTATTCTTCGTCTCCTCATCTTCCTCCAAATACCTGTAGTAGTATCCAGCGATTAATGCGATGAGGTTCCGGTGAGTCAACTCGACTCCCTTGACTCGTCCAGTCGTACCAGACGAGTACAGAATTACCGCCGAGTCGTCCTGCGATACTGCAACTCGGTCGCGTAGCGTACCGTGACTCGGACGAGTCAACATTGATTCGAACTTGGGCGAGTCGAGGAGGATGACGCGTAAGCCGCCACGAACGGCGTCGGAAAGGTTAGGAAGCAGAGAGGAGACGGTGAATACGACGGAGGGATTGGAGAGCGAGACGAGATGAGTCAACTCGTCGGAAGTAGAAAGCGGATTAGCAGGCGAGACGACGACGTTGAGAGAGAGTAGCGAAAAGTAGATGACGGGGAGGTGGAATGAGGGAGGCGAGAGAACAAGTGCGACGGCGCGTGAGGGGATCGTGGGAGAGAGAGCGCGTGCGAGAGAGTCGACGCGGTGGAGGAAATCGGCGTAGGAGAGAGTGGAGGTGGAGGTGGCGGTGGGGGAGATGAGGAAGGGGAGGGAAGGGGAGAAGTGAGGGCTGACGTGGAGGAGAGAGAGGACATATTGGGTGATGGAGAGTGGGGTGGCGCGTGGAGGAAGAGGGATTGGGGGACGGAGGGAGGTGTAGGTTTTAGTGGTGGTGGAGTAGCCAGTGTGTGGGTCCATGCTGAAGTGGTGAGGAATAGTGGAAGAATGTGTGGATGTGAGATTGTTGGTTTATATACGCATGCATGTTGGTGTTCGTGTTCGTGTAGCACTTGTCTGCTCACTCATACAGTCATACGTGAGAGTTTACACACACGATTAATTCCCGAGGCTTGGAAATTGGGATTGTAGTTCATTGTAGTGGAGTACGAGTGTACGACTGTAATCAATGGATAGCATATTGTAGTTTGGTTTGTCACATCGATTTTTTGTTTATCCTGTTTTTTGGTATATCTGCATTTCGATAATGAACTG
This sequence comes from Silene latifolia, assembly GCF_048544455.1. Classification (NCBI taxonomy): domain Eukaryota; kingdom Viridiplantae; phylum Streptophyta; class Magnoliopsida; order Caryophyllales; family Caryophyllaceae; genus Silene; species Silene latifolia. The sequence continues at coordinate 28,391,630 of NC_133529.1, forward strand.
ATATCTTGTAATTTGTATGGGTCTCACATTCTTGTATTCATCAATGAGAATATATATATATTTTTTTTTTAAAGATGCGTGTTCTTGGTAAATTTCTGACAATATTTGTAAAGCTACATCCCAATTTTTCTTTCCAATAGTAAATTTACATGCTTATTATTTTGTGAAAATTACAAGCAAGTCTCTAAATACTCTTCAATTTTCTTCTTTCTATATTTTGTCCATTTACACATTATCATCCATTACTTTTTCTTGTAATCTTGAAACGTCTCAATAAATAATCAAAATTATTTAAAAAAAAATGGAGATGGGAGGTAATGGAGAGGATCTAAATTACAATGTACGACTATAGATTTTGGGAACCGCAGGGACGTCTTAAAGTAAATGGAGGTCCGGTGCACCACAAAAATATGAGGCCCAAATATGAATGCATATGTACTACAGTATATATCAAGATTTGTATTAAAATTATCAATAAATCTTGTAAATTTGGGGTTGCAAAAAGCGGAGGTCCGGTTCCACCGTTCGGGGTTGCCCAAGGCCTTAGACACCCCATGTTGGGGAGACTTGAGGTCGCTTCGAAATTATTAATGTCACTCATGATTGTGAGACCGATGAATAATAATATGGTCTTAGAGTTCGTTTGGAATGAGAGTGATAGAGGCTAAAACAATAAAAACTAGGAAGAGATGAGTAGATGTGGAGAGTGGAAAGAGGAGGTGAAGGAGGAACTATTATCTCCTTATAGAAGTAATGTATTTATTACTTGGGCGGAAAGATAGGTAACTATTACTCACTTAATGGAGGGACAATTACACTATCTTACCCATTTCTATCTCCAACCTCCATGACTTTCTTCTATTTTTTAGTTCATTTATGCTCTATCACTCCAGTAATAATTACTCTCACTAGTTTTAGCCCGTACAAAATTGCACGGATTGCTTTTAAAGCATTCGTTATCATTGAAAATGTATGGAAAGAAATGAATAATTAACTTTTGGAATTCAAATGCATTTTTATATTTATAAGAACATCAATCAATTAGTATAAGTTATGCACATTATTATAATATAAAAATATCAATCCAACCAACAAAAAAGTCACCATGTATAATGAAAATTAATCCAATGAGATTACAAATTTTACGGCTTCTCACTACGTGAAAGTAATTTTGACATTACAAAAACATGGGAATAGACAATGGGCTTACAAACTCAGAGTAACTTGGTAGGTTGCACCAAATTGCTTTGTTACTATTAGTTCAGTATACTGTATATCACATAATAGTCGTCGTCTAGACTCATGGGAATAATATTCATCAAGAATACCGCATAATAATCGTCGGTTTCAACTTTTACATTTAGACGGATTTGAAAAACTTAACGGGCACGATAATAAGGTGATCGAGGTTCGAAAATGACACGAAAGGTGTGATTATAACGTGACATGATATGACCTCACCCGAAAATGACTTGACTTGAAGTGGTACGAATTGACCCTGATATATCATAATGACGCCAAATGAGTTATTTAAGGCAAAATCTCGACCCAGAGTAACATAACTTGAAAATGACTCGTCTTATTGATCCAAAATGATCCGACTCAACTGACCTGAGTCAATTGTCCGAGTCAAATACATTTGATGGGGCATATTCTGCACCGCTGACCAAGTCAACATATTGAGCAAGGTCAAAGATATCCACAAGAAGTCAAACTCAACGACTTATGCGGCCCTAGCCGATCGACCCGTCACTGTCGACCCACTGGTCTCGGCATGGCAACCGCCCGGTAGGGACACATACCCGCGTACTCACATCCAAGACCCCTCGGCGGTGAGTCAACGGGGCCCGCCGGCCTGCCGCCAGGTCCCTCGGCCGAGGGGTAGATCAGTCTTTCCACCTGCTAGCCACTTGGCCACTACGTGACAAAAGGTGAAAGCCTATAAATACTCCTCAACCTTCATTGAGGAAAGTATCCAACCAATCCACAACTAAACCTAAATACACTAGTAATCTGGTAATATCTTCCTTATCTCTCTACAATATACATTCAGCCAAGTAACAACTTATCCCTTAAGTTTACTGACTTGAGCGTCGGAGTGAGTACGCTTGGCACAAAGCCAAGCCCTCAGTTCGTTCATTGTTGCAGGAGAGGCCGAGAGGAACGATTAAGACCAAAGGAGAATCCAACTCAAGACATCATTCAACAAGCCACGGGTGGTAACTATACTTGCTCGGAATTACACAGGAACAATTGGCGCCGTCGTGGGGAAAGATACTAGAAGCTAGTCACATTCATTCCCAAACAAAAAAAAAAAAAACAAAAACCCACCCAAAAAGCTAAGAAGATGTCAAAACAACAAGACGCAGTCGTGACCGACGAAACCGCATTCTACCACGATGATACTTTCAACAATTGCGAGTCGTGCGGCCCTCCACCGCGTGAGTAATCCAACCGGAGTTCGGGATGCCAATAATACGGGACACGCATTGCCCGATACCAACCAGGTCACCATCATGGGACATGTGGTTGACATAGCAAAGCGAAAATGGTCTGGACCTAATCGAGTATCGCCTTTGCTCACTTTGTCACGCCGACAAGAGCGGCGGAAACCGTCCGGAGACCAGGGCCCAAAATGTGACTCGAGAAATTTGAACGGGCACCGGGAGAAGCGACCCGGCCAAGTCGCGGGGAGCCCAAAGTGGGCGTGGTAGACCTAAGTCCTTCCCGCACTCATGGGAGGACGGCGTCCCCGCAACACGAACGAGGCTTACCCCAAAGGAACCGGAGGAGTCCGGCTCGGCAGAGTTGGAGAAGAAGTCCGAGTCGAAGAAGAAGTCCTTCCCGCTACGAGGAGAGGAGCCGGATTAGGAATGCGAGGAGCCGATCGCCGCGTGTCGTTCGACACGTGGTCGGAGCTGACCCCTCAACGCCTACGTCCTAGAAATCCGGTGCCAACCAAGCTCAAGTTGCCACCCCTATCATACAAAGGAGATAGTGATCCAGCCGACCACGCTGAGGCTTTCGAGTCTTACATGTCGGTATGGGAGCAGCCCGATGAGGTTTGGTGCCGAGTTTTCCCAACAACTTTGCATGGGATGGCTCAAAGTTGGTACAAAGGGCTTCCCGACGGCTCGGTATACTATTACGCCGACCTAAGAGACGCCTTTCTAGCCCAGTACTCTTGCAACAAGAGAAGGGCCGTGGAGACATCGGACCTCCTAACTATCAAACAGGAGGGGGCGAGTCTCTACGAAGCTATGTGAAGAGGTTCGATGGAAAGGTCCAGCAGATTCGGGAAATTAATCCCCCGGCGGCGGCCGCGATGATGAAGGGCCTCCCAAGGGGAGACTTAAAAAATGAGCTCATCAAGTGCGGAGGCTCGAGCTTAGATGCCGCGGAAGGATGGCCGACCAGGCCATCAAGGTAGAAGACTATCACAAGACATGGGTCGGCCCGGCGAGGCCGAGCCCTCCGAAAGAAGAGCCACCGGGAGGACAACCGGATGAAAGACGCCGAAGTGACAACAACGGGTCACGGTCCGATGAAAGACGCCGTGAGAATAATAGGTCACGGTCGGACAAGTCGCCAGAAACGGGACTCGACATGCGCCGGGTGGAGTTGGGAACATACCACCGAGGCGGTATAGTGATAAAACCCCCTCTCGTCGTATCGGCCGCCGAGGTCTTCGCCCGAGCAAAAACGAGGGCCGAAGTGGGAGAGACCCCAAGCCAAAAAGTGCGGTGACACGAGCGATCTTGTGAGTACCACGGCCACACCGCCATCTAACCAACCATCGCCGCATCGAAGAATGCCATTGAAGAGCGATCCAGGAAGGGGAGCCTCGGCAATACGTTACCAAAGGCCAAAAGAGGCGACGCCGACGAGTTCGGGTAAGAAATCCGTCTTGAACGGATAGGAGTGATCCATGTTGTCATCGGGGCAACGAGAACGGAGGGTCCGCTCATGGGCACAAACGGCACCTGAACGAGCTATATCAGGCCATCAACTTTGTGCCCAACACAGCGATCCCTGCTTCCAACATCCCCGATATAACCATTGGAAGGAAGGACTACGAAGGAGTCATCGCTCCTCACAGCGACCCACTTGTAGTCAATTTGGACATATCCAACCACCTGGTCAAGAGGTGCACGATTGACACGGCGCATACACGAACATCATGTTCGGGGAATGTTTCCTCGGCCTCGGCCTGAAAGTCAAGGACTTGAGCCCCGCACCAACCCACTATACGACTTCTGCAGGGCCGGCTGGTACCACCGGGATCAATCGGACTCCGGTGACATTCGGCGAAAAGAATGCGGCTAAGAATGTCCTAGCTGAGTTCGTGGTCATCGACGGCTCGTCCGCCTACAACGTTCTCATAGGCCGAGTCACCCTGAGCGAGGCTGACGCAGTGATGTCCATCCGGGCCCTAACACTGATGTATGTCTCGGACCGGGGGGAAGCGCATAAGCTCGTCTCCAAAGACGAGAATGACGAGGTGGTCAACGTCCGGATAGCCGCGGAGGATGCAACATGCAATCCCTCAAAGTGGCAAAGAAATCGGAAAAAGGGAAAAGTCTATCCTTACAACGGAGGACGACCTCATGGATGTAACTAGCGGGACTAGGACGGTGTGCCTTTGATAGGCCATTAGACGCCGGTAATCTCGGGAATACTCTATGTAGCGGCGGAGGTGTCCAAAAGCAGTGTGGGCACCCGACGCATGTTTTTACCTAATGAAAAATCGTCCAAGTCTTCCATCAAAATGTTCATTTTCCCCTAGTCACTAGGAAAGCGACGCCTTGACTCACCTTTGTCATACCGACAAGAGCGGTAGTCTTTATCGATAGCGAGATGTCGGCTCACACTTGTCATACCGACAAGAGCGGCAGATCTCCATGAAGAAATAGGCGCCGTCGCAGTCACCCCAAGTAGTAGACGTCACGGCAGTCACCCCAAGAGGTTTGACGCCGTCGCAGTCACTCCAAGTGGTAGACGCCACGGCAGTCTCCATGAAGAAATAGGCGCCGTCGCAGATCACCCCAGTAGTAGACGCCACGGCGATCACCCCAAGAGGTTTGACGCCGTCGCAGTCACTCCAAGTGGTAGACGCCACGGCGATCTCCATGAAGAAATAGGCGCCGTCGCAGATCACCCCAAGTAGTAGACGCCACGGCAGCGATCACCCCAAGAGGTTTGACGCCGTCGTCATGATCACTCAGTGGTAGACGCCACAGCGATCTCCATAAAGAAATAGCGTCGTCGCGAGTCACCCCAAGTAGTAGACGCCACGGCGATCACCCCAAGAGGTTTGACGCCGTCGCAGATCCTCAAGTGGTAGACGCCACGGCGATCTCCATGAAGAAATAGCGCGTCGCAGATCCTCCAAGTGGTAGACGCCACGGCGATCTCCATGAAGAAATAGCGCCGTCGCAGTCACCCCAAGTAGTAGACGCCACGGCGGTCACCCCAAGAGGTTTGACCGTCGCAGATCACTCTAAGTGGTAGACGCCACGGCGATCAATAACAAAAAAGCAGATCTTTGGCTCACTTTGTCACACAACGACAAGAGCGGCAATCACCACGGGAAGCGGACACCTCGATGGTAACGACCGGCGCGGTGATACTATAAGCGTTCAAAATGCCTCGAAGCGTTAACACGATTGAGATACGCACTCTAGACCGCCTCGGCCAAGCCGAGGCGGAAACAAAAGAGACACTCAATTAATAACGTAAGGAGACAACCCAGGCGAAGACATAGACGCTGAAGTACAATTGAGACGCTCAAATACTGGCGTAAGAAAAAGAAGTGAGGTAAAAACCTCGGCCAGGCCGGGAGCGGAAGAAACGAACTCTTATTAAAAATGTTCAACGAATTACAAGAAATTACAAGGATAAGCCAAAAGACAAAAGGCTACAGATATCATCTCCCTATGTCCGTTGTTGCTCGCCATCGGCGTGTGGCGCACTTTCTTCTTCGATGGGTAACCCGGTTCCCTTAGCGACCTCGGCTTCAGCAGCCTCAGCCTTAGCCTCGGCAGCCTCAGCTGCCCTTGCCCGATCGGCTTCCTCCTTGGCCGCTTTAGCCTTCTCAGCAAGAGCTGCCTTCTCCGCGGCCGCCTCCTTCTCTATCTTCGCCCTCACCGCCTCCTTGGCCTTCTCCGCCACGGCTTTCTCCTTGGCTTCAAGCTTGTCATCAAGCAGCTCGTCATATCTGCCCCACGGAAAGGAACCATCAAGAGGGAAGAGCTCCCCAATCACTTCCCTAGCAGCTCCTTCGGCCAAATCCCGGAATTCAGCACACATGTTAGGGAGCATGACGGTTTGGAGCATCTCAATGTCCTTCTCCTTTTGCCTGGTGACGGCCTCTTTGCTCCGAATCACCTCCGCCTGGGCCTTAAATAGGTCCCTGGATTCGTTCCTCTGCTGGAGGTAGAGGTCGGCGTGCCTCTGAACAAGTTTACACTTCTCCAGTGACTTAGCAGCCTTCGGTGCCATGCCTCGGCCTTGACTCTCTCAAGGACCTCCTTTTCAAAGATCATCTGCTGAGTTTTCTTTCAGCCAAGAGCGCCTTCTCAGCATCTCCCCTAAGCCTCTGCTCATTGAGAAGATCTAGCTTCGCCTTCGCGGCCACCTTCTTAGTGGCATTAAGCTCAAAAGCGGATTGAGCCACGGCTTTCTCCTGCTCTATGATACGAGCACCGGTAAGATCGTTCCACCTCGCCAGCTCCTTGATCAGCTCCGTGCCTTCCTCTATAAGCTGGGAGACGGAAACCTTCTGGGATGAGGGAACAGTGGTGACATTTTGATCACCGGCCTGTAGCTGGGAGAGGGAAGCCTTCTGGGATGAGGGAACAGTGGTGACATTTTGATCACCGGCCTGTAGCTGGGAGAGGGAAGCCTTCTGGGATGAAGAGACAGTGGTGACATTTTGATCACCTGTAGGCGGGAGAGGGAAGCCTTGGGACGAAGAGTTCACGGTGACGTCTTGATCACCGCCCGCACTGTGAATTCCCCTCCACTTGCCGCCCAACAAGAGCGGCGGACGATCAAGGGCCGATCTACAAAATTTAAAGTAAGCATCGGTATCAACATACACAGACATGCCGGAGAGCTCACACGCGCGCGCTAAGGAACAAGCTAAGTCGAGCCACGGGATAGATCAATACCGTGCTTGGCCTTCTTGGCCGAAGGCGCACTTCCTCGTCGGCGAAGCAACGGCGGCGGTAAAGGCATCTGCTTTCTTTTTACGGACAAGGGCGACCCCTCCTCTTCATCGGAGTCATCCCCATTGGAGATATAAACGACCTCCACCGTCTCCTTCGAGCAGGGGGGATGGAAGGCGAGTCGATGTCGATGCCATCACCGCCGAAGGTTTTGTTTTTCGCGTATGGCGCGGCATGTTACTAACAACCTTCGCACAGGCCTCCACCGCATTCAAGCTTTTCAGCCGCCTGGTCCATAAGATCATTCGGCGACGTCCTACGGTCATGGGTCAGAGCCTTGGGATGCAAGTTAGCAACGGTTTTGTCTTTGTGCAGCCCCATTCTCCGGAGGAAATCCTCAGACAAATCGCGTCCAAAGTGGTCTGCAAAAGAAATAAAAGCAAGAGTTAAGTAGAAGAAATAAACCAAAGTTCGAGACATAACGAGAACGGTGATGGGCCTCACACCAACCCCACTCACCCTGCGCTAGGGCCGGTATGAGGCCGACATGGCAAAGCGGCTCATCCTGAAGAATGATCTGCGTTGGGGGGATCCATCTTTTCGGCAGCCCACTCTTGTCCAACTCAAAAAGCCTCATCGCCAGCTTCTCGTCCTCCTTAAGAAGGACCTTGCTGGCATCCATTTTAAGCTTCTTCCGGCTGACCCATCTGTCATGCTCCGCCTTAGTCTCACACCGCAAATTCACTTGGTGCTGAAAAGAGAGGGGCAGCGGATAGTCATCCGGCACCTTAACATACACCCACCGATCTCTCCAGTCTTTGCAAGAAGTAAGTTTGTCAACAGAGACATAACCTTTCTCCGTGTGCACACTGTACCAACCGACGCGACCGAGAGATTGTGGTGGAGATAATGAAGCCGGCGGAATAAATTTACCGTCGGGGCCTCCCCCTTGAAGAGACAAAGCCACACAAAGCCGACTATCGTCCTCATGGCCAACGGATGCAGTTGGGCCACAGCGACGTTCATAGCTTTAATGATGGCCATGACGTACTCATTCAGCGGAAACCGGAGCCCGTACTCCAAATGTCGCATGTATACGCCGGTATGGCCGGCGGAGGAGGGCAACAGACGGCCTGGCCCTCCTCGGGGATAACAATCTTGTATCCCCTGCCAAAGAAGAAATGACCCTCGAAAAATTTCTCACGAACAATGGCAAACTTATGTGTCCAAGCTCGGTCAACGCGTACCTTGCAGACGTCACCGTGATCCATAACGTACCGCCTCACCTCTTTGGGACGAGCCTCTTCAGCATCATCACCAAAATCGTCTGCGTCATCATCGACATCAGAGTCATCCTCCCATTCCTCCAAAATTCGAGGATCGATTTCAGGAGAAGGAGACCTAGGGCCCCCAGGCCTTATCAGGAGGGCGTCCAACTTCTCCTCCTCATCAAGGCGCGACGGGGAACCTCCCCGCGTCGGTCTGCTAGGCCCGGCATCAGCAGAAGACATGTTTACAATAATAACTTACAGAGTTAATGTAACACCCCCATACTCCAAGTGCCTTACCAGGACCACTCAGGTATGGAGACATCACCATCTCGGTTGCCCGAGGCATGATAATCAAATAGACAAAATAGAAACAACATTTATTATAAGTGCTTTAATGAAAAGTTACAATCCTCAAACCAACTGAAAGTACAATACATTATTCCAACTAACTGTTCTCAAATGAAATGTAAATCAAGACTAAACTACAGCGGAAGACTCTATCGTCATGTCGTGGCCATCCCTGACTATCCAAAAGAGTATCATCTCTATACTGCTCAATATCGCTCACCATCCCCGAATGGATCACCGCAGTTTTACAAAACAACACCGGGGTCAATACTAATCACACAATCAAAATAGATAATAACAATAAGGCAAACAGACAATTTGAATGTCACACATACACACAACACCAACTCCCATCATCATCTCAACATCGATCCCTTTGGACCGACTACCGCCGTGGGGGACCGCGGCCGTTCCACCTAAGCCCGCTCATCGTACGAGCGATAACCCTGTATCATTAATGTGCACATCCCCTTTCGTGGCGGGTTCCACGAAGGGCGAAACTAGGGCGTGAGATCACTCCCGCAAGTGACCCCACTCAGCCGAGAACGCATCTCGAGAACCATCACAACCAATCACAATCACAATCACAATCACAATCACAATCACAATCGACGACTAACTACAAGACATCACCAATATCCCATTATGGGACTAATGCGAGTAGGAAATCCTACCCGGAAAGCAAACACGCAGACGATCTAAACAATTTTGTCTCAAAACGGCTCCTCTACGAATTCTCCTCCTATCACACATAACACATAAAGGCTACCAATTACTTACTTACTCATAAAACCCCCAAACCCTAAATTAGGGTTTGACCAAAACTAGCAAAACATTATAAAAAATATGCTAGAAGCTTACCCTTGACGCAAGGAATCCAACAACACGAAAAACAACGAGAATCGACCGTCTGAACTCCGGGAATCGTCAAGAACGCGATTAGGAAGAAGACAAGTTGCTTTCTCTCTTAAACAGGTTTTAGGTTTTGGTAAAAGTGATTTAAAACTAAGGCAATTGGTTTAAATACCCTAATCGCATAATTAACAAAACCCGCGAAAACTCCCCGTAAAGCGGGCGCTCGATCAGTACCCAAGGTACTCGATCGAGTACCCCTACTCGATCGAGTGCCGAGCTACTCGATCGAGTGCCCAACAGTCGAAACTATTTTCTTTGCGACACTTACCCTTACTCGACGGAGTAAGGGCTACTCTATAGAGTACCCCTAAGACTATAAATACGGAGTATTACAGTCTTCCCTCCTTAAAAGGAACTTCGTCCCGAAGTTCAAACCACTACCAAAACAAAGGTACTCCCATAAGCCTCCCGACTCGAAGGTCAAACAAAACACAACGTAAAGCATGACACTAACCCAACTTATCCCGACAACATACCGACACAACATGAAAAAGAAGGGTGTAAAAGCTCTTAAAAACTCTCGCGATCCTCTCCTACCCCCCTAAAAGAAACAAGGTTACGTCCTCGTAACCATACATACCTGATCAAAGAGAAAAGGGTAACGCTCTTTCATGATATCTTCAGCCTCCCATGTAGCTTCCTCAGTCTCGTGGTTAGACCAAAGGATCTTAAGCAACACCGTCTCACCACTCCTGGTCTTCCTAACCTTAGGTCAGGATCTTCTTAGGCACCTCAAGGTATGATAGGGACTCATCCAACTCTAAGCTCTCTGCCTCTAACACATGTGACGGGTCGCTCACATACTTCCTTGAAAGTGCGATACATGAAACACATTGTGCACTCTTTCCAATGCATTTGGTAACGCCAAACGATAAGCAACTTCCCGACTCGCTCTAAGATCTCATAAGGCCCTATAAACTTCTGACTTAACTTGCCTTTCTTCCCAAATCTCATAACTCCACGCATCGGAGATACCTTCAGAAGAACCTTGTCCCCAACCTGAAACTCTATGTCCCGACGATGTAGATCTGCATAACTCTTACGTCGATCTGGGGTGCTCTCATCCGTTCCCCGATCATCTTAATCTGTTCCACCATCTCATGCACCATCTCTGGTCCTAAGACCACTTTGCCTGGCTATCGTCCCAACAGATTGGACTCCTACATCTCCTCCCATACAAAGCCTCAAACGGCGCCATACCAATCTTTGGTGTGATAGCTGTTGTTGTTGTAAGAAAACTCTATCAAATCCAACCTCTGCTCCCAGCTACCACCAAAATCCATCACACAAGCTCGCAACATATCCTCAAGAGTCTTGATTGTTCTCTCTGTCTGCGCCCATCGTCGCAGGATGAAATCTCGTACTCATCTTCAAAGCTGTTCCCAACGATTGCCTTACCGGGACCACTCGGTATGGAGACATCACCATCTCGGTTGCCGAGGCATGATAATCAAATAGACAAAATAGAAACAACATTTATTATAAGTGCTTTAATGAAAAGTTACAATCCTCAAACCAACTGAAAGTACAATACATTATTCCAACTAACTGTTCTCAAATGAAATGTAAATCAAGACTAAACTACAAGTGGAAGACTCTATCGTCATGTCGTGGCCATCCTGACTATCAAGTATCATCTCTATACCGCTCAATATCTCGCTCACCATCCCGAATGGATCACCGCAGTTTTACAAAACAACACCGGGTCGGTACTAATCACACAATCAAAATAGATAATACAATAAGGCAAACAGACAATTTGAACTGTCACACATACACACAACACCAACTCCCATCATCATCTCAACACCGACCGTCCCTTTGGACCCGACCACCCGATGGGGGACGCGGCCGTTCCACCTAAGCCCCGCTCATCGTACGAGCGATAACCCTGTATCATTAATGTGCACATCCCCTTTCGTGGCGGGTTCCACGAAGGGCGAAACTAGGGCGTGAGATCACTCCCGCAAGTGACCCACTCAGCCGAGAACGCATCTCGAGAACCATCAACAACCAATCACAATCACAATCACAATCACAATCACAATCACAATCGACAGACTAACTACAAAGACATCACCAATATCCCATTATGGGACTAATACTGAGTAGGAAATCCTACCTGGAAAGCAAACACGCAGACGATCTAAACAGCTGTCTCAAAACGGCTCCTCTACGAATTCTCCTCCTATCACACATAACACATAAAGGCTACCAATTACTTACTTACTCATAAAACCCCCAAACCCTAAATTAGGGTTTGACCAAAACTAGCAAAACATTATAAAAAATATGCTAGAAGCTTACCCTTGACGCAAGGAATCCAACAACACGAAAAACAACGAGAATCGACCGTCTGAACTCCGGGAATCGTCAAGAACGCGATTAGGAAGAAGACAAGTTGCTTTCTCTCTTAAACAGGTTTTAGGTTTTGGTAAAAGTGATTTAAAACTAAGACGAATTGGTTTAAATACCCTAATCGCATAATTAACAAAACCCGCGAAAACTCCCCCGTAAAACCGGGCGCTCGATCGAGTACCCAAGGTACTCGATCGAGTACCCCCCTACTCGATCGAGTGCCCGAGCTACTCGATCGAGTGCCCAACAGGTCAGAAACTATTTTGCTGCGACACTTACCCTTACTCGACAGAGTAAGGGCTACTCTATAGAGTACCCCTAAGACTATAAATACGGAGTATTACAGTCTTCCCTCCTTAAAAGGAACTTCGTCCCCGAAGTTCAAACCACTACCAAACAAAGGTACTCCCATAAGCCTCCCGACTCGAAGGTCAAACAAAACACAACGTAAAGCATGACACTAACCCAACTTATCCCGACAACATACCGACACAACATGAAAAAGAAGGGTGTAAAAGCTCTTAAAAACTCTCGCGATCCTCTCCTACCCCCCTAAAAGAAACAAGGTTACGTCCTCGTAACCATACATACCTGATCAAAGAGAAAAGGGTAACGCTCTTTCATGATATCTTCTGCCTCCCATGTAGCTTCCTCAGTCTTGTGGTTAGACCAAAGGATCTTAAGCAACACTTGTCTCACCACTCTGGTCTTCCTAACCTTCCGGTCTAGGATCTTCTTAGGCACCTCAAGGTATGATAGGGACTCATCCAACTCTAAGCTCTCTGCCTCTAACACATGTGACGGGTCGCTCACATACTTCGCAATGCGATACATGAAACACATTGTGCACTCTTTCCAATGCGGTGTAACGCCAAACGATAAGCAACTTCCCGACTCGCTCTAAGATCTCATAAGGCCTATAAACTTCGACTTAACTTGCCTTTCTTCCCAAATCTCATAACTCCACGCATCGGAGATACCTTGGAAGAACCTTGTCCCCAACACGAAACTCTATGTCCCGACGATGTAGATCTGCGCATAACTCTTACGTCGATCTGGGTGCTCTCATCCGTTCTCGATCATCTTAATCTGTTCCACCATCTCATGTACCATCTCTGGTCCTAAGACCTTTGCCTCGCCGCTATCGTCCCCAGATTGGACTCCTACATCTCCTCCCATACAAAGCCTCAAACGGCGCCATACCAATCTTTGGTGTGATAGCCGTTGTTGTAAGAAAACTCTATCAAATCCAACCTCTGCTCCCAGCTACCACCAAAATCCATCACACAAGCTCGCAACATATCCTCAAGGGTCTTGATTGTTCTCTCTGTCTGCCCATCTGTCGCAGGATGAAATGCTGTACTCATCTTCAAAGCTGTTCCCAACGATTGCCTTACCAGGACCACTCAGGTATGGAGACATCACCATCTCGGTTGCCCGAGGCATGATAATCAAATAGACAAAATAGAAACAACATTTATTATAAGTGCTTTAATGAAAAGTTACAATCCTCAAACCAATCGAAAGTACAATACATTATTCCAACTAATCGTTTCTCAAATGAAATGTAAATCAAGACTAAACTACAGCGGAAGACTCTATCGTCATGTCGTGGCCATCCCGGACTATCCAAAGTATCATCTCTATACGCTCAATATCTCGCTCACCATCCCCGAATGGATCACCGCGAGGTTTTACAAAACAACACCGGGTCGATACTAATCACACAATCAAAATAGATAATGTCAATAAGGCAAACAGACAAATGAATCATCACACATACACACAACACCAACTCCCATCATCATCTCAACACCGATCGTCCCTTTGGACCGCCTCGCAGATGGGGGACCGCGGCCGTTCCCACCTAAGCCCCGCTCATCGTACGAGCGATAACCCTGTATCATTAATGTGCACATCCCCTTTCGTGGCGGGTTCCACGAAGGGCGAAACTAGGGCGTGAGATCACTCCCGCAAGTGACCCCACTCAGCCGAGAACGCATCTCGAGAACCATCAACAACCAATCACAATCACAATCACAATCACAATCACAATCACAATCAGACAAACTAACTACAAAGACATCACCAATATCCCATTATGGGACTAATGCGAGTAGGAAATCCTACCCGGAAAGCAAACACGCAGACGATCTAAACAGCTGTCTCAAAACGGCTCCTCTACGAATTCTCCTCCTATCACACATAACACATAAAGGCTACCAATTACTTACTTACTCATAAAACCCCCAAACCCTAAATTAGGGTTTGACCAAAACTAGCAAAACATTATAAAAAATATGCTAGAAGCTTACCCTTGACGCAAGGAATCCAACAACACGAAAAACAACGAGAATCGACCGTCTGAACTCCGGGAATCGTCAAGAACGCGATTAGGAAGAAGACAAGTTGCTTTCTCTCTTAAACAGGTTTTAGGTTTTGGTAAAAGTGATTTAAAACTAAGACGAATTGGTTTAAATATCCTAATCGCATAATTAACAAAACCCGCGAAAACTCCCCTCGTAAAACCAGGGCGCTCGATCAGTACCCAAGGTACTCGATCGAGTACCCTACTCGATCGAGTGCCCGAGCTACTCGATCGAGTGCCCAACAGGTCAGAAACTATTTTGCTGCGACACTTACCCTTACTCGACAGAGTAAGGGCTACTCTATAGAGTACCCCTAAGACTATAAATACGGAGTATTACAGTTAAGAAATTGGAAAGTTTGTTTACCTTGAAGAAAAACACCCGCCGGAGTAACAACTCTGAAAATTAGAAGACAATGAAACCCTTGAAAGTTTAGAGAAAAATTTTGGAGAATGAAATTGGTGGCCAATTTCACGGGATAAGCGCCTATTTATAGGGAAAAGCCCATGAAGAAGGACCAATCGAGAACGACCCGTGAAGCGTCAACCAATCGCGTGCGGACACGTGTCGGACATGCAACCATGGGATGTCAATCGTTGCAACAGTTAGACGTCAATCAATGCAGCGGTGACCAAGCGTCTTCAACACGCCTATTCATATCTCCTTGCCTATTCACCTTCCTCAACGAATTCCCAAGCACCCGCTCTCCGCCGCCACGTAATCAACCAAGCTAAGAAGCGCGGCCGGGGCAACCAAAAACAACCAAGCACACTCAATCCACGGTCTCGGCCGGCGTCACTTTCTTTTCCACATCGGATGCCCTTTACACATCCATGTGGAGGGGGATATGGTACGGCCTAAGAAAGACCAGGCCGAGGTAAAAGAAGCCGCCGCAGAAGAAGCCGATGCAGAAATTTTTTACAAATTACTTGCGCAGAATATACGCTCAAGCATACATCGGAGCTCATACCACGGCATAGACTACGCTGGGGGCAAATTGATGGGGCATATTCGCACCGTGACCCCGACCAAGTCAACATATTGAGCAAGGTCAAAGATATCCACAAACAAGTCAACGACTTATGCGGCCTAGCCCGTCGACCCATCGGCACTGTCGCTGGGTCTCGGCATGGCAACCGCCGGGACACATACCCGCGTACTCACATCCAAGACCCCTCGGTGAGTCAACAGGCCCGCCGGCCGCCATAGGTCCCTCGGCCGAGGGTAGATCGATCTTTCCACCTGCTAGCCACTTGGCCACTTGGCCACTACGTGACAAAAGGTGAAAGCCTATAAATACTCCTCAACCTTCATTGAGGAAAGTATCCAACCAATCCACAACTAAACCTAAATACACTAGTCATCTGGTAATATCTTCCTTATCTCTCTACAATATACATTCAGCCAAGTAACAACTTATCCCTTAAGTTTACTGACTTGAGCGTCGGAGTGAGTACGCTTGGCACAAAGCCAAGCCCTCAGTTCGTTCATTGTTGCAGGAGAGGCCGAGAGGAACGATTAAGACCAAAGGAGAATCCAACTCAAGACATCATTCAACAAGCCACGGGTGGTAACTATACTTGCTCTGAAATTACACCCGGAACAACATTAATAGTACGACAAAGGATCAGATATCATTGATCATATGGGTCGGTTATATTAATAGCTAATGTTAAGCCCACAATATAATTTATGGGTGTCATTCGTATGGGCCAAACAGACAGGCATACTCGGAATATGGGCGAACAATCAAATATATTAGAATGGGCCACATACAATGAAACCCACACAAGGTAAATAAACCCTAGGCACAAACCCGCATCATATATATACTACTCCCTCCTCCTCACACCTCAACAGTGACTCAGTCAATCCGTCATTCCGTCTCACTCATTACAAACCCTCATCGTCTTTACAAACCCTAATCCTCTCCCTCTCAATCTCTATAGACGGATATCTCTTGACAATTGGGTTATCTCGATCCGAGTCCAACCCGAACTTCCTGAAATTGACTTGAACGGGCAAAGTTTCGAAAAAGGAAACAACTAACAAGAGTGCAAAACAGAAGAGAAGGGTGTGTTCTTGCTGGGCCTGTGTACTCGTATGCCCTTGGAGGCCGCTGCAATTCATCTCTTCTTCTATCGCCTCCATTAAACAGGTTAAGCTCTTAATTTAATCATCGTTTCTGCTCAAATTAATTCAACTAATTAGAATTCTTATCAAACCCTAACTAAATTACTAATTTCAGGATACAATAATTATCTCTACAAATGCCGAGAACAACAACAGTAGGGTGTCCAGGTTGCCCACCTGTACGAGCTCTTTCTTGTGACGGTCTTGGCCTTGTTAAAGGTACCCTTTTCATTTTTTCATTTGTTTTTGTCAATTAATTAGTGTCATGTAGTTATAAATGTGATTAATTTTGATGGGTTGCTCTTAAATTGTGTTAATTTAAAGGTAACATTTAAAATTTTTCTTTTCTTTTTGTGAATTAATTAGTGTAATGTTGTTATTAATCTGATTAGTTTTCATGGGTTGCTTTTTAATTGTGTTAATTTGTGGTGAATGAACAGTAACTGAAGCTAGGAGTAAGGAAGGTGGGGTTGCTAAGGTAGTGGAGAGATGGGGCGACCCTGATTCCTCTAAAGCCATTCTCGCTGCGTCTATCGATGACCGTAAATCTTACCCTGTATGTATTTTTAGATTGGTGCTGCATTTTTTCATTATTGGGGATGTATATGACTGTTGCTGTTATTCGTTGTTATTGCAGTTGCTAGCCGTTGCCAGGAAAAATGGTTCGGTGAGTATAATTTCTAGTTTTTCTAGAGCAGAATGAGATCGACATTTAGTGTTTCAATCTTTGTTTTATGGTTCATGATTTTGTGTAATTGTTGTACTTTGCAGATTGATGTAATGAGTCCGAAAAACGGGGAGGTCTGCTTTTCGGCTCTTAATGATTCTACTGATTTGGCAGTAGACGATCCTATTGCAGGATTGCATTTGTTTAAAAAACAAAGGCTAGACTCAGAATCAAAGTAAGTTAAGCTAAGACGCCATTGATATCGTGTCTATGACAATAACAGAAAAAAGTTATTTCGTTTTAGCTAGGGTTGTTACTGATCTGATTTGAGCAAAACTAGAGCTAGGGGTGCTTCGGTGCTAATGTGTTATACTGTTTGTGTCTGTGTTATGTTAATTAGATCCTGCAGTTTGCTAACATGTACGAAGAAGGGGAAAGCAACCGTGCGTACAGCTGAACTTCACACTAGTTCTGATTCGTTTGATTCTGAGCAAGCATGGAATGTGTGCAGTTCTGGTGAGATTCTCTGCAGCAAAGTACACGATGATGAAGGTTATTCCGTGTTTGGAGGGTGAGTCTACTACTCTACTGTTCCGCCTAACCACATAGTAGGAGATTAAGTTTCTTATATCTACATAAATGTATTATAGTGTAGATTATACTGTTTCTATATTTTGTTTTGTTTTGCTGTTATGTTTTGAGTACTAATAAAAAATTTGCTTTGTTTATCTCAGGAAAGGCGTTGAGCTTAATGTGTGGGATCTTGAGAAGACAGTAAAACTCTGGAATGCTAAATCAGTAAGTATCCAGTTATCTGTTATACCATTTTCGCTATTAACAACTTTATTTGCTAAACCCGGCAGATGCTCTAAGTTTTACTTCAATGACCTTTTGCAGCCACCTAAGAACAGTCTTGGAATCTTTACTCCAACCTGCTTTACATCAGTGACCTTTGTAAACAAGGATGATCATCGTAAGGTTGTGGCTGGTACCCATGATTACCAGGTAATGATTGTTTTAAGTTAATGCAGCTGCATTTAACACTTTTGTAAGGGCTCTCATCTATTAAACAAGTGTTTTTGGTTTCGACTCAGCCTTGAGAGTGGTCTTGTCTACCCATTTATTTACCTTATGTACACCCAAGAAGATAGCCACAAATGTCGATAGGTGATTTTTCTTTCAATACCAAAAAGAATTTCAACCATTCTGAGCCAATAGACAGCAAAGAAAATGTGGCTTCTGCTAGTCAATTCCTATAGTTGAGATTGACGGTTGAATCATTATTTTGATAAGCTTACTTTTGTGAGCTTATGCATACCAGAAACAGAATGTGAATTTAGGTATTTCCAACCCAGTATATTACTGTTTTCTTGTGACGCTCTCATCGACAGTTTTTTTGTGTCGTATTTTGCTGAATCATTATAGACTTATCAACTTGTGAGTGTGTCCTTGTCCGCGAAATATAGTTCTCATCTTTGACAAAAAAGGGTATATTTGTCTGGGGAACTTCGGCCCAAGTTACCTGACATACCTGGAAATGTCCTCTATTTTGACGAACTTGTGTTTGTTCGTTCCTGATAGGTTCGCCTCTATGATATATCAGCGCAGAGAAGGCCGGTGTTTTCTGTCAGCTTTAGGGAGACACCTATTAAAGCAGTAGCAGAAGATTTAGACGGAAATACTATATATTTCGGTAATGGAGCTGGTGATCTGGCTTCTATTGACATACGCACAGGTACTGTAAATCTGATTACTTTTTAATATGAATTTGTACTTTGTACATGGATTTAGTTTGTCACAACTTGGTCTATTGCCCATCTGTTATCATATATGGCTCAGGCAGTCAGGTTTCTGAACTTTTGACAGGTGTAACTCAGCTCGAACATGTCTGTAATAAGATCTTCATGAATGGTCTGTCTTTTGAGGCATGGTAGTAGGACTTGAGTTAAACCTGGTCATAGATTATTTATGGGTTATGACAGCCCTTGCATTCTTCATCAATTATGACACAAATTTTTCGCTAACTTAATTTGTTGTCAACATTGATATCTGATAGATGGGCATTATTCGATGCTGACATTGTCCTAATCATGTTGTGATGGCACAGGGAAGGTACTCGGGTGCTTTGTGGGAAAGTGTTCGGGAAGTATCAGATCCATAGCTAGACATCCGGAGCACTCTATTATAGCATCATGTGGTATGCACATCCATCATATTCTTTTGTCCAATTGACTATCATAAATCGCAATTACTCTAACTTATGTTTTGTTTGACCTAGCTTTAAAAGTGTTTTTGTAACCAAAAAAGTAGTAGTTAGGCCAAACACTAGGGAGGTTTAAAACTGCTTTTAAAAAGTCAAAAACTGATAAATGACCCCCAAGTAGAAGTAGTAAATTACTCTACTACTACTTTTCAAATGATGATTCTACAAATAACCTGGTTAGTGGTTACTAGAAAAAAGCACAAAAAAAAAGATGTGTGAAAGTAGTTAAGGGCCGTAAGGCCAAACATAGAATTTTATAAGAAAACCGTTTTTACAAAAGGTTGGTCAAACAATCAAAACTTTTCCAAAAAGTAGCTTGTGAATAAATTCCTTTTAAAAAGGAAAAACTCTTTTGCATAAGCAAGGCGAGGCGTTACCTTAAATATCCAAGTCCATTTCTTTCTTGGAAAAGTTGTTTGCTACTTGATTTATCAGATTTCTTTTTGAAACAGGGTTGGACGGTTACTTGCGCATTTGGGATATTGAGTCCAGGCAGCTTCTTTCTGCGGTATGTTCTGTTTTGCAGTTACTTCATGTTTAAGGAGCTATGTTTGATTTGTTTTGTCACCTAAGTCCTAAGTTATGCATAAAATTAGCTTAATATCCTATCCGGATAAGGTTGTGTGTTGTCTCGCTAAGTCCTAGATATTGTTTCACATCTTTGTTGGCAGGTATATTTGAAGCAGCACTTGAACAACGTGGTATTTGATTCAAACTTCTCTGACGAAGGTTAGTTTCTGTGGCCTTTTTTTGTGCAGTTGTATTCTGGGATAGAACATCTCTCAGTTCATGTAATGTACAATCTTCTACCACACCAAACCATCGATACCCCAAATACAATACAAGTGAGCGAGCAGGGTACCATAATGACTAAAATATTGTAAAATGTGCGCTAGTGCCTATGATTGAAGTATTGTAGAATAAAGATGTGATGAGTACCGTTGTTTGGCGGCATTTTTTTCGCTTCAGATTTTCAATTTTCAATTTAGGATATTTTATCAGAACATTTTGCTTACCTACATTGAATAAGTAGTTTGACGTGGATTCGATAAAGGTTTATTTTGTTGTGGGTAGGAGGGAGTAAGGTTTGAGCTCACAAGCATAGTCTGTCTTGGTAAAGAACTCTTATATAATTTTATCTTGCTGAACAGAAGTGCTAATAGCTGCCCCAGATAAAAAAGAAGACGAGGCTCCAGCTAGCATGGAGCAACAATTGCAGAATGAAGATGAAGAGGAAGAGGAAGATTCTCTTCCGGCTAAGAGGAAAAAAGGTGCAAAGGATAGCCGTGATACTAAGAAAAGAAAATCCAAGAAGAAAGCAAAGAAGACGAAGGCCGAGTCTGATAGTGATGATGATTAATAATAGCCGGATTCATAATACCCATGATACCCATGTGTTGAAACATAGAAAGTCTGTTTCCGATAAATTTTGGCGCCAAGATATATTAGTTGTATTTTATCTTTGTTTTTCTCTATTCTTGATAAGCTAAGAAAATTAGGCTGGTCTTCTATATAGGTCTAACCTATCTCATGCTTTCGGATGAGCTAGGTAAGTTGAAGCCATCGGCTATCAAACCACCACGAAAGAGTTGGACGCGAATGTTCAATAGAAGCCATAAAATCAGCAACTTTGTTGGTTTCACGAAAACAATATTTAATAGTTACTCTCTCAAAGAAATGAAATTTAATTTTACATCTTTGATAATACTTGAAATTTCACTAGGAATTTGCCAAGTAATGCGAATAGAGTTAATAACGCATAAATTATCACCTTTAACTATTAGTTAGTTAGTTAGTTAGTTGGAGATTGTAGTTAGTTAGAATCTCCTGCACATTTCTCAAACCTCGGGGGTATTTGGTGAAAGTCATATTAGTTAGCTGCAGTTAGTTAGAGATTGTAGTTAGTTGGAATGCACATTTCTCAAACCTCGGGATATTTGGTGAAAGTCATATTAATTAGCTGTAGTTAGTTGGAAATTCAAAAAGTTGCCGGCTCTAACTAATTTTCCCCTAAATCCGGTTGCCGTTACAATATTTGACGAAGTTAAGGGTAAGGGCAGATGATACACTAAATTGAAAGTTCAGGGGTACTATGAGCACATTCCTAAAAACTTGGGTACCACGTGAATTAAGTCAAATCTCAGGACACCAACCACCATGGAAATTATCCCAATAATTAATGTAACAATTTAATGTTATTAAAATTAATATTAAATATGTTTACTTTTTATTAAAAAAATTCGATTTAAAAAATGTCAGAAAAAAGGCGTTACAAACTATTGTGAGCGGTATTCTTACCTTAACCAGAACTGTAACCCATATGGTCTGATCCGCATTTGATCTGACATGTATTCTACCCAACCCGTATTCTTACCGGCCCGACCCGCTTGACATGTTTAGTCTATAATCATAACCCTAAATCCCCAACTTCCCCAATTCTTTAACCCTTTATGTAAACTGGGTAACACTATTCCTCAATTTTTTCACTGAAATTGATTGTTTATTCAAATACCCAGATAAAAAGTTTGAATCTTTACTCACTTTTATCAACTAATTAACCATAATCTTCACTAAATTTAGTGAATTTTAGTGAAAATGATGAAAGAATTGGGAAAAAAGGATAATTCTTCAGATGATGATCGAAGAAACTTGATTAATCAAAACGACACCGTTAAACCCACATTTCAGATTGATGATAATGGTTTCGGGGCATCGTTGTTTCAAGCTTGATCTTTGTATGTTAATGAAAAAGAGGTATCTTTTTTTTTTTTGGTGATCGGTAATACGGGGAAGTGGCAAATAAGCTCCAAACGTTTGCCCATATGTGCAAATTCACCCATCTCTTTTTTTTAGTGCAAATTCACCCCATCAGTTATGATGTATGTGCAATTAAGCCCCACACAATATTTTCAGGTCAATTTTTCGCCGGAGAAAAATGACATGGCACCGGAAATATGACTAGGATTAGATGACTAGGATCAAGTTAGAAAATTAAAAAAAGAATGATTTTATTAATGCAAGGGGGCGGTCGTTTATTCTTCTATACAGTAGTCTAGGTTTTTCATTCATTCTTGCGCCCGTTTGTCTCCTCCAGCAGACCTATCATTATCTTCATTCATCTTTATCTTCATCCCAGAATAATTCTTCTCTAGCAGCCATGTCTACCCAAGTTAGGATTAAAAACAGAAAAAATCATGGTTGTGTCAGGATGAACATACCTTATTGCATTGCTCAGCTCTGAGTTGTCTTAATTTGAGTTTTTCCCCAAGTTAGGATTAAAACAGAAAAAATCATGTTTCCGTAAAAATAATACCAAATTAAATTAAAAAAAATACCTGAACTTAGCTTTTCCCCAATTTTATTTTGAAATCTCATTTGATACTTGGGGCAAATTTTCAATTACCACATAAGGATAGACTTGTGGGAATTGAGTTTGTAGATTTGATTAAAAATGGAGGTGTAGAGAGCTCATTAATTTGGGAGCTAATTAATTTGCAGGGAGTGGGAGATAGGAAATTGGGAGGGAGTGACTTAATTTGATAGGCATGTCATTTGATCTAATGAATGGATGACGACAGTGGGTAAACTACAATGGGTAAAGTGTGTCATGTTTTTTTTTTTTTTTAATTTTCTAACTTGATCCTAGTCATCTAATCCTAGTCATATTTCCGGTGCCATGTCATTTTTCTCCGGCGAGAAATTGACCTGAAAATATTGTGTGGGGCTTAGTTGCACATACATCATAACTGATGGGGTGGATTTGCACCTACAAAAAGAGATGGGGTGAATTTGCACATATTGGCAAACGTTTGGGGCTTATTTGCCACTTCCCCGGATCTCTCTAATATTACAAGTTTGGTGTTGCAGTTGCTAAGAAACTTATAGAAATGCCAGAAATGAAATGAAAGCTTTTATTATCAAACTGTTGCGTACATCTGTTACTACAATGCTTACAGCTGTTACATATTACAATCCATGTGCAACTACATACATTATTTACTTGACCAGTAACCAAAAATGGCCTAAGAGAAACCCGAGCTTCGTTGACACATGCATTCTGGAACTGGATAAGCGATAACATCTCTGTCCCTTTTACCGGTCCTAGGCTCTGGCTGCCCTTTAGATTTGTTATGCAACTTTCTCATGCCTGCTCCAAATTCTGCTTCTGATATCCATGGATCCTCATAGTATGCCACCATCATCCTCTTATTTGGCCTTATATACTTCCTGTGACCCGTGTATGCTCTATGCCCCTTCACATTTTCCCAACTGTCAGAAATTGTTAAAAGAAAAAAAGAGACTATTTGAAATAAGAATTTATTACCTGCATTGCTCGGGCCATGTTACCACCGTGGGATGGCAAGAAGACATCGCTACTGAGGGAGACAATGTAATCGACGGCCGCTAATGCTGATGACCTGTTGGCAAAAGGCAGCAATTCCTCACACGTGGCTAGAGTTTCCTTGGTCACCAAATGTGGAAACTCTTCAACCAGAGGTTTCAGAGCCAGGGACCCACCAAATGGCTCTCCTCCAGCAATGTACACTCGGGCCTGTTGTGGGGCCCCTAGCGCCTTGAGAAGTCTAGCAACTTCAAGTGCATTCAGGGGGCAGAGTCCAGCAAGTCGACGTTGAGGGTAGCTCATGTTGACTCTTCCAGTGAGGTACTTGGGTCTGGTGTTTCGCTCTTGTTGGATGATCTGGTCGTATTGGAGTCCAAGCCCTGTTCGACAACCAGTCCTGGCCCATACATCTTTCTCAAGCCGAAGATGGACTGCAATGTAAGGGCCTTCAATCCACATTCGTCTTGCCAATCGGTTCCCTAGTTCCCTGATTGGCTCTGAAAAGCGCAATGCGTGGAAGGCTACCTTACAACGAAGCTTTTGTAGATCATCCGGAAGATTTTTGGAGAGTTTGGAATCTAAGCCTTTCAGGACTAGCATGCCTTCTTGTTTCAGCTGCAGAAATTCAGGAACACATGTAAGAATTATTTATTAACCGTCAGAGTCTTATATGATTAACCTGTCTCATATAAGAATTATTTATTATTTGAACCAAAGTTATTTATTAGGGATTTGTAGACACATACTTGCTTTGAAAATCGAGATCGGATCCAAAGAGGGGAGACATCAAATGGTATTTGGGTCTCAACAGCCTGAGTTGAGATCAAATGTGTGAAGGGGAGTGCTGATACGACGCGTACATCAGCCTGTAAAGTCCTCTTGAAGTGCTCTACATCAAATATATCAGCAAATTCACTGCAGCACAGCAGGGTGAAACATGTCAACATCACCGGATATGTGGTGAGGGAGCAGAAACTCATTCCCGTCTCTTTCAGGAATGCAAATATAAATATATTAGAATGTTATGTCAGGAGATGGCCAAGAGGTGTGATATTCAGACCGCTGCTGCAAACAGCTTTGAGTGGATTAATAGCAGACAATGGTCCTCCAGGATTCAGAAGAGTGTGATAAACTGTATGTATGTATGTATGATGTATGTATGATGTTTTAATGTTTGGATGCAACAAAATAGGACAAGAGTAGAAGGCTCCATCTTAAGACCTTCTATCCTTGTGCAACAGATCCATCAATAAGTCAAAGTAAGGGTGAATTCGAGGCTGAATCTTCCCTTAAGTCACAAGGATACAGATTGGATTAGACGACTTTTGCTTTAATCTTATTTGTATCGTTGTTATTCTGATAAAATGGATGAGTATTGAGTACATTGTAATCGTTTTGTTATTGAGCTTAATCAGAATTACTTACATTTCACCAAAAACATCTTCACAAACAAGATTTAAGTTCTATACACAGAATTATTATTGTTATATTCTTGTTATTATAACAAAATCATGTAACATCATCGATAGATTCAAAATTATTGAAAAAAAAAAAAAAACTTAAAAATCACAAAAGTAGTGAACGCAAGAACATGAACTAAAATTACTTCGTATTATGATAAACTAGGAAACTAAATATTATGCATATATAACAATAATATCACATAATAGTGTGACGGTCCGGTATTTTTGCCAAATCATGAATTTTAAGGGGTCGAAATATGCGGAATTGCGGACCGTGACACTAACCAACTACTATTATAATCTGAAAAAAAAAAAGTTAAAATCTCGGATTTACGTTGCGTACCTTTCATCACCCCAGATGAAATTAACATGCAAGAAAGGGACAACAAGAGCAGCTCTAAGAATCCTAGCGATTACGACGGCGTCGACAATCTGATTCCTCTGTTGATTCAACCCACCGGAGGCAACCACCACCAAGAACCGCTGTTTCTCCGAAGTTATCTCCGGCGACTCCCTCCGATACCCGATCCCAAAATCCAAGCAAGGCACATACCCTTGATTATCCGGCTGCTTCCAGAACTCCACCTCTTCTTGACTCAAATTCATGGCGGAAACCCCATGCGAAGGCAGCGGAACCATCTCACTCTTCGACAACGTGAGCTCGTCGCTGTAGTCGGGAAAAATCGCGGAAAAAAAAGCGAGTTGAATGGGGGAATGGAAAAGGCAATTGTGTTTGTGAGAGACATTAACGGTGCCGATAACGAGGAGGATTGAGACGACGAAAAAGGTGAGTAGGGAGAAGATTAGGAGGACGAGAGATGAAGAAGGTTGAAGGAATTTATGGGATTTGTTGGATTTTCTTGGAGTGTAGAGGAGAGTTGAGAATGGAGTGTAGGAAAGTAAGTGGAACATTAATGGTGTCTTCATTGTTCGGGTTTTCGCCATTGACGGAGCTTCGAGTTCCAAGGTTTGATTAATGGAGTTTGTGATTTTTGAACAATAGTTTTGTTCTGAGGAAATATGCGTGGTTAGTTGTGGGATAGAGTTGGTTGGTATATATAATATAATCTGTTGTGAATTCTGTTACAGTAACTAACTTTTTGGCGGGAAAAAGTAACAACTTTTTTAAAAGATATTTTTATCGACATTGGTGGTACTGGACTAGTTGTGGCTGGCTACTAGACGTAGTGTAGTTGATTTTATTCTGTTGCCCTCGAATAAGAGTTAGTTGTACTAATAGGCATGATTATGTTACGAGAGAAGGGGTTTTGAGTAATTTGTGAATTTTAGGAATTCAGAATTCACGAGTATGTGCAAAATGAAAATATATTATATAAATTTACTTAAAAAATAAAAATATTTTCTGATATCTCTAACCCTCTCTTGACCCGTGTGACCGTGTTGGATTTTCAAAGATGATTATGGTGAGTTTGTCCCGTTTAACTCCTTTATATTGTTATACATAGACTAATCGCGATATTTCCCCTACCCCTTTACCCCACCTCTTGATCCACATATGACTTCAATACTTTTAGGTGTATCTATTTTGCTCACCAAGTCACCATCTTCATCTCAGTCTTATATGGCTAACTAGGTTTGGTGCCCGGCTACGCCCGGGAACCTTTATTTACCATTTAAATTTTATTTTCTATGAAATCTGTTTCGTTAAATTTGATTAACACATACATTTACAATTTATATCTTGAAATTATGATGAGATGTAAAAATAATTAACAAATTATGTAACACGTCCACTACTCCCGCTGTCAATATTATTACTTTAACTACTCTTGCTATTTTTACGGTTAACCCGTTAGTTTTGTCAAACCCATTAACCATTAAACGTCAAACTCCTGCTATTTTCATTACATGTTTTGTGACTACTATAGTACTATTACTTTCACTCCTCCCGCCGTCATAATTTTTTCTTTCACTAGTCCCGCATTTATTATTGTTAATTTTACTACTCCCATTGCTGCTAATATGACTTTCACTACCCCGATTGCTATTATTGTTGCTTTTACTACTCACATTGGTGGTTACTATCATATCATAGTAGTTAATTATCTAGTTATATTAGAGTTATATATTTAAATAAATCCGAAATATTAGATTAGAATATTATTTAAAAGCAATCATTATTATTTACTAATTAAATTACAAATCTAATAAATTATGGAATATTATATTTTTTGGAAATCTAGATTGATAGTTTTTTATGGGAGAATTCGTTTAATGTCTTTTTTGTTCCTCCTAATAATTTTATGGGAGAATTTGTTTTAGTTTTTTTTTTTTTTTTTTTGGCGATTGTGAAAAGAAAGTCTTATATAGATGACATCTGACTCATTTAGTCAAATGCACTTATTCTAGCAAAACCGTAAACTAATACAACAAAGTAGCTATATCGGGTCACCAAAGCGTGTTGATGGCGTACAGATGGCTGAACACAAAGATCACTTTCAACTTCCACTACATTCTTGGAGGGACGATCGTAGCTGACCAAAAGATAGAACATATCATTACTCATCTTAATCGACTGAGCTTCGGAGAAATACCTACAACGAGACACAAAGATATTTCTCGGAGATTTATCCCCTAGGCTTTGATTCACATCGTCTGGAAACCCACGAGGCCCTTGACAGAATGAGATAGAGCAAAGTGTACTTACGCCACAATAACGTAGAAAGAAAAGGCGGAAAACAGACCTTGAAAGCCTGTCTCCAAAGAAGAGAAATCTCCTACACTTTGGACGCCAATCCCAACGGACAAGAACATCGTAACCCATAAAAGCGAGTAAGTAGAATGGTAGCGAGAGAGAAACCCACTTGAACAGCCCCCTAACCAAAACCAACTCAGAATAGAGGAGAGAAATGGGCACAACACGCAACGGACGCAAAATTATCAACGCCAAATTTAACCCGTTACTAATCGTTATGTTATTAAAAAAAAGTAGAGTAAGGTAGCTACAACAAGTAACACATGGGTAAGAGGACAGGACACCCAAACATCCATGAAGGAGCCAGAAACCAAGAAAAGGTTATTATTCGGAATAACAAGAGAAACGATAAACAAAGATTAGACATTAGATAAAACTGAAAACCACCGCATCCTAACCAACCAACAACATTGCCAAAATCTCCGATTCCACCCTACCAAGCACATCTCAAACAGACGGAAAAAAGCCCCATCAGCCGTGACCTCACACCAACCACAGAAAACAACGAACCCAACAGACACTAAGTGAATGACGCGGCCCAGCAGAGACACCAAAGGAATCAGAAGCAAACGAAAACCCCCCAGGACCACCGCCTCACATGCAACAAGCCCAACCAAAAGGACAGAACCGATCGACACCAAAGACACATAAAAAGGGACCGATAGGGTGTTGTTAGTCATGACTTTAGTGTTGTGTTAAGTCGAACAAGTGGTTCTTGAGGGGAAGTGATGGTGATTTTGCATCCGATTTGCGTTGGATCCTCCACAAAATTGTCTTTTATGGTATTTATGGTCAAGTAATTGGTTGAGGCCGGGAACTCTTATTTTATCGTTTATCTACCGGCATGGCTACTTGGTTTGTCGGTGTCCTTTGCCTAGTGAGTTAGATCACAAATGTAGGAGATTGTTCTCCATCGAAGAAAAGTTATGTTTCAGAACTTTCCACCATTCGTTCTACATCCAAAAGGTGTAAATGCATCTTATACTCGTCACTCATCAGCTCAAATGGCTTGATTTCCCTTGGGACTTTAGGAGTTATTAACCTTGTAGTGATTGTTGGTGTTGAACCTAGCTCGTGCCCAGTCCACCGACTCTACCAACACGTTGCAGATTACCGACACTATTATCTACGCAATTGTATGTTTTTTATATAGTAATTTGCAAGTATGGAGTCATGCTGGTGTTATGGAGGACTCTTTGCAACGGTCAAAAATTTAAAAATAATTACGGAGTAGTTTTGTAGTACTACTTTTTTTGACACACTAACTTCAAGACTCAACATGGATTTGCAAAACTATTGGTGAGATAATACATCAAGAGTAAAACCACATACAATTAGTGAGACAAATAACAATACAAACCCCATATGACAAACCGCAAATGATTTTCGAGGTAAATAAATAAATGGGACAAAGGAAGTATATAAGTGTGCACCCTTCAATTCCTTCACTTATTTACCCCTCTGACAAACTTGATCCAAAATAAATGTGGTTTATCACTTGGAACAGTTGAACATAAGTAAATATCAACGAAGGTGCATCAGTTATGACTAATTTGCACCAAAAGAAACTGCCCAAAAAAGATTTCTCATTGATAAAGAACTCAAAATATTTGCTAAAACATGTAAACCGATGTTAACAATCCTCGCGAGTCAATATTACATCCATTTCTTCCTCTGTCATCACCATCGCCATCACCTTCTCTTGTACATATTATATTGCCTACAATACAGTTCACTCGAAAACTCTCACCAACACGGCAGCAACCTATGAGTAAACTCAGCAACCATCAAAACATAATGAAGTGAAGAGACTTAAATATACTAATATCATAAACTCCAAGCTCTCCATAAGCAGCGGGTGTAGAAAAGGTTGATCGGGTAAAAAGTAAGGTTGATCAGGAAAGCTTTCTCGACAAATTATTCAGACCACATCCCACACATTTCAGAATCACAGTTCCAGTAGAAGGATCTGGCTTGATGACGAATTTAACCCCAAGAAAGTCTCTTATAAGCCTTAATGTTTCCATTCCATATTGAGACAGTTTCCCAACTCGAACTTTTGAAACGTCTGGAGGACATAATGCACAGAGAAGAAATAACAAACCCTGCAAAACCAGAAACACGAGATTTCAAAAACCAAACAAACCTAAATCAGGGGGCATCCGTCACATCCCTGAAGGCAATTCTAAAACTACAAATTGGAATAACTGCATATCACAATCTGCGGACTAAAACTTAAACAGATTGGAGGTCAAGGCTCCAGCGAATATATATTTTGTACTTAACTAAATAAATAACAGAAATGGTAACAAATAAAAACTTTAGGACTACTACTACTCATGCCAGACATTGATGCTTATGCAGTCAAGGAACCAAAAAATACTATGTTTTTTTTTCTTTTGTACCTACACCTTTATATATATATATCTATAATAAATAACAGAAAATAGTAACGGATCAAGACTTTACCCTACACTCATCATGACAGACATTGAAGATAATGAAACATATTTCACTACTTCAAATCAGTCGACTTAGACTTTCTGCTCGTTAGATGACAAAATAAACCACAAGCATAAGAGCAAATCAAATTTTACAAAAAGCTGAAACCGATAACGTCTAGTCTGCCAGAGTTTGTACTGTCATTGATAATTATTTTCCCTATCTGCAAATCGTCTGAAGAGCAATTTAAGAAAATATGTTTCCCCGCCAAGAGAAAGTTGGTTCTTGGCAATGGAAGCATAGCAAAGCAAACATAAAGGATTCATTACTTTGGCTGACGAATGATGAAATCAAAATTTCAAGAGACGGCTGGAAACATATGGACATAGCATTCAAAATCCAATATATGAAGACAAATTCTTTTCAAATGATTAAACAAAGGTGTCAGTGACAATGGCCAATCTAGCTGTGTCACAGAAATCAGATGATAGCAAACTTTTTTTTAATTTTTTTTTTCAAGAAATCAAACCTGATGTGTTGAATCCACCACTCCTCCCAGCTCTATTTCACCAAGTAAAGCAGAAGCAATTTCCACACCAACTTCCTCAGGTGACTTTAGCTCAACCTTTTCATCAACATCCAGTTCACCTAACTCATCTTTTCGTCCATAAGAAACAGCAGTATCCACAGAAATGAAGCACCCAGAAGTGGTTTCAGCAACTAATGAAACTCCATATCCCGGGGAACTGAGTCAGAAAGGGGATTCCATTAAAAAGAGTGTCTTCGGACATGTCCAGGAAAAGTTATAAACATTTTAAATAATTGAAGAAAAAGCGAACACCCCCTCTATTCCAAGAGGATTGTCTGGCTGATTATTCTATATTTCTTCTCCAGCACATTCTGGTAGTAACTAGTAATTTTTAAGAAAAAGCTTTCTTGTCTCACATCTTAACATTTTGCCTTATATGAGACTTATTTTGGAATACCCCAGTGCCTCAAGGGCTTCAGCAAATGGTGATGTGGGGTTAAATACACGTAACCAAACCTTTGTGTAGTCAACACGGAGAGGTTGTATCCGGATAAACCATAATGACAATTGCATTTAGAATTGCATCAAATTACTTAATTTCTGATTGAAATGAATAAATATAAGCAAAGTGATGCAGATGCCTACTTTCCAGCTTGTTCACCAGCCTTATGGTCGGTGAAGATATGGACATCGGGAAGCAGGCGATTAAAAATTCCACGTGCAGCATGTCTCACTGCATTTTCGAACTGAGAAGAAACACGTGCAGAAAAGGACCATCCTCTGATACGCTTGACCATTCCGTCATCAATCCAGTTTACAGCCTGAGCAAGGAAGATGTATCATACATATAAATCCAATCATCAAAAGATACAAGTGTAGAGTAGCGAATCAACAAGCAACAGTTTCACAAGTGGAACTTACTGATAAACTACTATGGACGATCGGTACTGATAACATTATTTCTCCACCGCCCGAAGGAGGAACCCCACGGTTGATAACCTTCAGCTCTAGGCCTTCAGAAGGAACTCCAAAGCGTTTCAAAATGTTCAAGGTGGTTGAACGGAAAGTATCAACTGATGGATCCTTTGCATCATTGGTTATACCTAATATAACAGATTCTTATAGGAGTGAGTAAAAACTGCTTCAAATGAAAGACAAACTGTCGTACAATATGGGATAACTTAGCAAAAAGATAGAAAAATAACTTTATACATGTAAGAGTTGATGTGATTTTGAACCGATCTAAATATAAGAAAAGCAAAAAAATTTGATAAGAACATACAATATCCTTGCGAGCATCGATCTATATTGGCATGTCCATTTGTCCTAATGAATTATTCACAAATAGGCTATTGCCAGCCATTTAACTCAACTACACCCGTGGGACACCACAACAACAGTTTCAGTTTCCCAGTGTGAATAGCAAAGAGATATGAAGGCAAATGGTTTCATTAAGCTATGATCGCGGCACAAAAACAAGATAAAAACTAAACCAGTAAGCCAAGCAAGCCGCCTAGGTATAATATAGCTCGGTCTGAAATGTCACCAAACATGTTTTAGTCAGAGCAGCCAGTAACCACAGTAAAAAAAACTACTATAACATTGACCACACAAGAGTAGATGCAAATTTAATGGCAACATTTTTGCACTCTACTCATCATCACTTTTATTTACTCTCGTCCAAAAATCATATTGTGCTTCCGCGTGCACCTTATACTCCGCTCATCAAAATCTAACACTATATATTCATCAAGACTTTTAACTCCTTAGTACTCCCACTATTAAAACGTAACACCATAGATTCATCAAATTAAAGTAACAAAACCAACACAATGACACAAACCACGAATGCTGGTCCATATCCAGCTAGATTTCATAATCCCTTTCGGGTATGCATATAACAGGAAAATCCATGAAAGCAATAACTTCCTGCCTAGTAAAAACATAACCACAGAAAAAGGAGAGAACCTTGAAGCTTAATTTGAGTATGCCGCTTAGCAAACAAAGAAAGAACAATCAAAGGTTCCAAGAAATATCCAAGAGAGCGGCTCAATCCACAATCATGCTCCAGATATTTTCCACCCATTATTATCCCTGGCTTGTATTTCAGCGCCGTACCTGCATTCATACAAACAAAAACAACAATCAATACACTCCCAACATCCAAGTTATATCCTACAAATTTTCATTCTTGTCCATCCCAATTAAATATAGTAAAAAAAAATGGTGAAATTTCTAATATTACCCTAGTTTAAACAACTACCAACATTCCATCTAATTTTCATTGCTTATATTTTCTCTTAAGCAAAGTAAAAGAGATAATATTTCCATTTCCAACGGAGGCAAGGACTAATTATTCATATTCTAAAGTCTAAACTGCCAATAACATCTCAGTGCAATTTTTCATGATTTGTCATTCAAAAACAGCCGCTTTGATTGCTGACGCAAGGGTAAGGTTCCACACATCTGCAGAGAGGAGCTAAATAGAAGCAAGAGGCAGGGAATCCAGAAAACTATTGATTTCCGCTACCCAAATTTCGGTTCTAGCTACGCTCCTGCACATCCGACACCAGTTACCTTATAATTTGCAGGAACCCTTAGACACAAAGTATAAGAATAATGTTTCGTCACTCTTTCTTCAATCGAATCTTCGATTCAAATATGACAATATAAACGGGATGGTGGGAGTAATCAAAAACATTCAATAAACCCTAAATTAAGAAAAAGGGGGGATACCAGTTTCATTGATTTCGACGACGCAATCATCACAGAGCTTCTCGAAGAGCCAAAGAAGGTTGACTTCGTGTTTGCGAAGACCAGGGGCAGTTTCGTCAGAACGAATGTCTTGGATAATGATGGGAGTTGAAGAGAGAGTGGAGAGAAGAAGACGTAGCCTGAAGTGTTGGCTTCCTTTCAATCTCAGGTAGTTTTTTTTCGCCATTTTTGCGGGTTTTTGCTTGCTTTGTGGCTGAGCTGCTGCGTTGTTAATGGAGGTGCGGATGAAGATGGTTTGGGTGATTTCACTAATTTGGGAGAAACAGGGTTTAGGGTTTTGACTTGGTCTGGCTTTTTTTTTTCCTTATGTTGGGTAATTGTAACCTGTAAGTACACCGGGCAAAATTGACCGGCCCGAGACTCGATAAATCCGAGCTAACTCGACTCGGAAGTAATTCGATAAAATGACCCCGACTTGAAGTGACCCAAAAAACCCCAATTGATCCGAAATGACTTATTTTAAGCAAAATGTTGACCTGAAATAAACGGAGTGATTTGATCAAAAAAAGCACAACCTGATAAATGACTCGATGATCACAGACTCGAAAATGACCCAATTCGACGTGACCCGACCCCAATGACCCATTTACCAAGTCTACTTGTAAGTATACGGAACGGGGTAAACAATAAACATGTTAGTTCGCTCTATTGCGGGTTGAATCTGTAATACTATGGTTTTCTATGCCTTTGGGTACTCTATCGAGTGGGGCTTACTCTGTCAAGTAAGTAAGTTTGGTTTACGAAAGAGTGTTCTGCTGATGGATACTCGATCGAGTAAGTGTGGCACTCGATCGAGTAAGGGTCACTCGATCGAGTAAGTGACTTACTCGATCGAGTAAGTCGGTTCTGCGGTTTGTTTTAGTCGGGTTTTGTTAGTAACGCGTGATTGATATTTAAAGCTTTACGTCAGTTCTTTTGTCACTTTTATCTTTTCTAAAACCTCTCAAAAGAAAAAGCAAGTTACGTTACTTTCGTCTTCGCGTTGCTATCAAATCCCAAAGGCTAAGATCGTCGGATCGTTGTGTTCTTTACGCCGTTGAGTTCATCGTGTCGTGGGTAAGATCCTTGTATATTTTCTATATCGTTTCGTTGAGTTTGTTTAAAACCCTAATTGGGTAATTTGGGGGATTTGGGAGTATGATGTTGTATTAGATGGTAATGGTATGATTATGTTCTTATAGGAGGTGGTTTCGTAGAGGAACAATTTTGAATAGCTGCTTTGTGACGATTGATGCGTGTATTTTATATAAGGTTTTTACCCTACATTTACACGCATTTCTATGTTATTTATGTGGCATCTAGCTACAAATGTCTCCCGAAAAGTCTACTTTGGTTTGTCTTGTATTAATTGCAGGTATGAACCGGAAAGGAGCAAAATCGAGCCTGAACCTGTCCCAATCGCATGCATTTTGGAGAAGGAAGAATCGGAGCTTGGAATCTGTCACTTAGAGATACGTGAAGTGGCTTCGGAAGGTGTTTTGAGTTCATTCGCGCTAATACAGCTCGATCGACTAAGTTGGCTGCTGAAAACTGGTCGATCAAATGCTTTATCCTGCTAAAGATGCTCGATTGAGTAACTACTGTACTCGATCGAGAGGGGCGTTCTCTGGATTCCTCGATCGAGTATCTGTTGTCCTCGATCGAGTTATTTGGTCTAGATTTTACTCGATCGAGTTGTTTGGTCTAGATTTTGCTCGATCGAGTGGTTTCATTCTACTCGATTGAGTAGCTTCTACCGCGAGGATATTTTCTACGCAAGGATATTCTATTTTCTATCTTAGAATAAATAGGATGACGGCAGTAGAACAATTATCACTTCTTCTACCTTTAACTTTTGGATCTGAAACTTTCATCTCATCTATTTCCTTTTGCACTTTACTCTTTAGACCTAAATACTCCATTGCTTGGAATTCTCTTGTAATCGGCATTTCGGTTCTTTATTTCAATTAATTATTATTGCAATTCTTATTCTTGTTCTTTCCATCTTCTCTCTATTGATTCTTTCCCTTGATTTGCTTAGCAATTTATCACCATGTTGAATTTGTTTGTCTTATTTGTTATCATTAGTATCTTCATAATAATTATGCATAGCTAATCCCTTCATGTTAGGGCATAGGGGAGCCATGGTAATTAGGGAGACTATGAATCCGTAATTAGGGTTTAGTACGAATTGGGTCTGTGTTGTTAATCATTGCATTAAATAGCGATTAGTTGCTTGAGTCGACGCATTTAGCTAATTGATTCAGTACACCTTGACCTAGATCGAAAGATTGGAAGGGGTAAGACTTGCAATGAACATTAAGGCATTCTAATGAGGGTGAAAGCTAAGTTAGTAATGTTTTAGGGTGAATAGTGGACCGAGAGGACCTTTTCATTACCCTGCAGACCGAATTTATGCTGACCTTTGACCCTAGATTGGACTCCTAGAAAACCATGGTGAAACGACTGTCCTAGCTACTTCTCTTTATCTGTTAATCTCTCTACAGTTTAACCCTTGCTCCCCCTCTGCTCTCTTCCCTTATATTTTCATAGTTTAGAACCAAAACAATCAAAACCCCCAAGAAACAGTAACTTAGACGGACTTAATTTAACATACAACATTCCTATCTCCTTGTGGATTCGATACCCGACTTGCCTCTGCTGCATAGTTAGAGCCAGTTGGTTTTATTTTTGATAGGGTTGCGACAGCCATGTCAAATTTTGGCGCCGTTGCAGGGGAGGTGGCGTTATTTTGTTGCTTTATTTTAAGTTTATCTCTCGTCTCAAGGAATTCATTCCTTGAGACTGATCTCATATTTTTTTCTAGTGCCATAATTGTTTTGCAGATAATCCGTCCTAGAAGAGGGCACTGCTATATCTGTCGTTGTTCTAACAACTACAGCTGCTGAGATGCCTAATATCACTAGTCACTCAGAACCTACTGTAGATACCTTACCAAAGGGGTTTTTACCTCCTACTACGGATGCATGCACCTTTGGAATACATCCATCTTACATTCAGTTGGTGGAGAGGACTCTTTTTAGGGGAGTAGCTGGTGAAAATCCGGCCAAGCATATGGAGTTGTTCACTGATTACTGCTCCGCCATTCCCTTAGTCGCTGGGGTGACACAAGAATGGGTCAAGGAATTTATTTTTCCTTTTTCCTTGACTGATGACGCTCGGGAGTGGTTGAGAGATTTGGATAGGGAAGCTGCTGGTGTTACTGACTGGAATTCCCTAACCTTGGCCTTCTACAGAAGGTACTTTCCTCCACAACGCACCAACGCATTAAGAGGCCAAATCACTACTTTCACACAGTTGGCCACTGAAGATTGAAATGAAGCTTGGACTAGGTTCAAGAAACTAGTTCGCTCTATACCTCATCACGGTTTCCAACAATGGTCCCTCTGTAATTATTTTTACAATGGGTTATATGATGATCAAAGAGCCATATTAGATGCTGCAGCCCAAGGAAGATTTCAGAAAAATATTGATGACAACAAGGGAGGACATCTTATTGCAGACATGGCCATACATGTAGCTGAGTATGGAAATCCTAGAGGAGGTAGGCGAGTAAGCGTAAAGGATGATGAATCTCCTGTAGTTGTGACTGAAGTTCTTGATGTCGGGTGTGACATATCGGTGAGCCTGACGATGGGTGAACATGAGCAGGTCCATGCTATGATTGAGCAAGAGGTGATTTGTGGTAGATGTGGTGCGGAAGGACATGATTCCATCACTTGTATGGCAAAAGTAGAGAGAGTTCGTGTTTATCAACAATACAAGCAAGGAATCCCATTCTCTCAGTTTTATGAAGAGGTAGCCATATCAAGTACCTCTATTCCTATTGATTCAATGCCGCAACAAGACGAATCTTCTTCCACAAATATAAAAATAACAGAGCTGAAATCCTTGGTGCTGTCTTTGGCACTCCAAGTTGATAGTGGGATTTATCGTCATTTCCCAATCAAAAACAATTTATAAAACCTAATTAAAAAGTAGTATTTAATCGGGGTCGAACACAAAGATGGCGGAGGTTAGATACTTAGTTTGTTTTAGTCTTTAGTTTAGTCAAACAAATGTAAGAGGTTGATTAATTGTAAACTAAGATGCAACAAGGTATAAAATTTAAACTAAATGAAATTGTTTTTAATTAATAAGGGAATGCTAAGGTCTTTGCGTTCACAAAGGGCAATTAGGGGGAGAAACAAGGTCTAACAAGAGAAGGGTAATAATAGTGGTGAAGGGTTTAAGACTAATTTATTAGTCATCTTAAGCTCCTCAATAAGTTGTCATTTGATCAAGATAAACTTGCTACAAATATAGCATAAAGACTACCCAATAGCATGAGCACCAAGACGGACCGAATGCATCAAAGAGATGTTCTAACTTTCATTAAAACTCATCGATAAACACTTCTAAAACCATATAATAGCACAATGCACCAAGGTAAGCCAAACATGTTAATGAAATGTCCCAATTTTCATTGAGGCATTTCTACAAACACTTCATATGCATTAGAGTAGAAACCACATAATCACCCAATTCAAAAGGTTAACAATCCAAATTCATCCCCTTAATTACCCAAATTCCCTCTAGACCCTAGATAAGACTACTCACACATGTTCATGGGTGAGAAATTAACAACAAATTGCAACAATACACAAGCAAACATTGTAAACATGATAAAGATTAATACTTTGAATGAATAACAAACAAGTAAGACCATAAATATAAACTAATGAAATAATTGTAGATAAAAGATGAGAATTGTACCAACAAAGAGGAAAGGAACAAGCTTGGACAATAATGGAAGATGAATTTCTTCTTGTCTTCCAAATACAACCCAAATATTAAATGTAAACTATTGATAAAATGAAGAACTTGCATAAACAAAGGAAGAATTAAACTAATAATTAAAGAAAGATTATAATTTTTTATTGAATGAAAATGAGAGAGGAAATATTAGGGTTCTACAATATTGAGAGAGAATAATAATCTAGTCTAATTTCTATAGTCTATTTTCTATTTTCTAATGTGGTAGTGTCTAATGTAAGGGGTTTGGTGTATAAATACTAGTTAATAAAAATACCACTAATACTACTAATAATAATAATATTAATAGAACTCTCATCCTCACCTAACACACACATTACACGAGTAAAGGACTCAGCCAAAACAAACAAAAACAACAACAACAAAAAAGGGGAAAATGGAAAGGAGACAAACAACACGCAGCAAAAGGGGGTCCCAGCCGGTTCGCCGGCCGCCGGCTGTGCACCGGCACAAAACCCGCTGGAATATTGAGGTGAAATTGATAGGATTTAGAGCCGGTGAGGGTGTCGGCAAACGGTTGACCGGCTGAGAGCCATAGCGAGATTTTGTTGCGGAATGAGAGCCGGTGAAGCGGCAACCGGTTGACCGGCTGAGGGCCACTCTTTGATGAATTGATGGTGAATGGAGGCCGAGTCTCTGGCGGTTTGTAAACTGGACTCGGGTTTTGATTCCGAGTTCGAGGTGAGCAATTAAATTGAACTGGGTATGTTGTGATGGTGTTCGATTGGTGGTTCTGAGCAGCGAGCTAACCCCGGTTTCGATGTCGGGTTTTCGGGTGGTGATGAAGGTTATAGGGAATAGTGATGGTGATGCGTGGCAGGTGGTATCAACGATGGTGAAATGACTATGGTGATTGGTTATGGATTATGGTTGTTAATGGTGATTGGAGGATGGAGGTCGAGTATGGTGGGGATGCAGTTTGCTAGTGTCGCTGCTGCTAGTGTCGGGTTCGCCTGAAATGCAACCAAGTCGAAGATTTTGAGGTATAATGAATCAAATAAGGCTTGATTCAGGTTTGGTTTCCGCGTTGGCATTTCAGTTGCTGCTCTTGAATTTGGACGAGGGGTAGCGGTGGCAGGGCACGATAATGGTGATGTCTGATTCGGTTTTGGGCAGCCAAAGGTGACGATGATGGTGGATTTGTTATAATGGCGGGTGAGTTGTATGGTGAGGATGATGGTGGTTGTTAGTTGATGGATGTTGTAATACTACGGATTTTTATAAGCTAAGTACTCGACCGAGTAGAGCCTACTCGGCCGAGTAGTGTCAAGAGTGTAGTTTGTTTGGGTTCTGCCGAGGAATACTCGGCCGAGTATGGTGAATACTCGACCGAGTAGAGGATACTCGGCCGAGTATACACTTTACTCGACCGAGTATCCGGTCTGACGAGTAATATTTCAACGGTTTGATTCGGGAGTAATTAGGGATTATATATTCGATAATCAGTTTCTAAAACGTCAATTGCAAACCTAATCAAACCTACGACACTCTAATCACTCCCAAATCTCTCCTCTGTGTGTGTGGGCATCGTAGCTATCGCTTTCAATCTTTCATTCTTTCGCCGGTAAGTCTTTATCCATATGTTGTTGATGATTAATTCTAGGGTTTGTCTTTATTTATGAATTGGGGGAAATGGGGTTTTTCAGTTAGTGATTGGAATTATATGATTGTTTTTGTAGGTGGCGATGTGGTAATTGTTATGCATTTGTATGGTTTATTGCAGCATAAGCGGATTGCGAAAAGGTAGGGTTTCCCTACTCAGTTTATTGTTAATTGATTTAAGATTGTGATTATATTGTAATTGTTGTTATCTGCTGATCATCGGAGTATGGGTGTTGTGGTGATGGTGGTGATGTGGTTGTGTTGTGACGATTGTGGTGTTGTGACAGCTGTGATGCTGTGTGCGATTGTGGTGGAGTCACTTGCGGGAGTGGCTTCACACCCTAGTTCACCCTCCGTGGAACCCGTCACGGGAGGGGATGTGCACATTAAGGGACAGGGATTGTTAGTCGCTCGTTGATGAGCTGGACTAGGTGGGGATGGGCTGCGGTCACCCACTGGCGGCGAGGATTACCTGTTGCGATGGGTAATCTGGCAGGGCTACACACTTTGGTGTGTAGTCGGTTACTGTGTGAGATCGGGAGACCGGGGATGGAGGATGATCAGCCGATTACATTGTTTGTTGTCTTATCTTGATTATTGAAGAATCGACCCCGTTGTTGTTTTGTAAAACCTGCGGTGATCCATTCGGGGATGGTGAGCAGTTTATGACAGGTAATTCAGATGTTTAGCTATGGGACAGTCGAGGGGAGTCATCACTCGAGTTAGCTTCCGTCGTCAAGAGACTTTGCTTACATTCTTTGTAGTTCTTAGACCTTTCACATTTATACTTTGGTTTGGTTTTAGAAACATGTAATCGCTAACTCTTTATACTTTAATAAAGGTTATTTGGAATTGGTAACTTTGATATACTAACCTCGGGAAACCGAGATGGTAACAGCCTTTGATGCTAGGGTAGTCCTTGGTAAGGTACCTTGGTATGAGGGGGTGTTACAAAGTGGTATCAGAGCCGAAGATTCTGGCACCTAAAACTAATCAATCCAATGAACTTAGGGAGTCTAAATAAAATCAACCCGGGGAGAGTTGTTTGGAGCTACCGCAAAGACTTGGGAGACGTCCCGAAGTCGCATTAAGGCCCTTACGATCTCAAGCCGGTCACTTGGGGGGAAACTGTTGTATGTTTGAGTCATGTGTGTGTAATACTTGTAACTTGAGCCTTGTGAAATAGTTGGATGACATGGTGAAAGTGATGGAATATGGTAATATATGAAAGGTGAATTGTGAATTCGTATATGATGGATCTTGAGCATGAAGAATGTGATCATTTTGCCTGTTTGATAGAATCTTGAGCAAGAAGTATGGTAGTGGTATATGTACATATGAACATGATGATGTTAATGTTTGGTTGTTGGTAGTATCATGTGATTAAGGTCATGCATATATATATATATATATATGAATGTCGTGTTTAATTTTCATGTGGGTATGATAAGAGTTTACTTATGTACTGGTTTCATGAAGTATTGAGTTGTTGTTGTTGCCTTATGCATGTTAAAATCGTTTTGGTTTAGAAAATTTGATTCGTATGAAGACCGATTATGGAAGGGCTGTCTTAGAACTGTCATAAGTCGAGTTATAGAAATGATATTGCTGTGATTCCAAGTTGAGGTAATAGCTTGTCTTCTTACGATTCTAACGATAGGTCACACGCCCGAAATGACCAAGTAACGAGTGAGATATGACTGTTTTACGAAAACTGGACGATGTTGAGAACTGTGCTGGTACTCGACCGAGTAAAGTAATACTCGACCGAGTAAGGGCTACTCAGCCGAGTATTCCCAATACTCGACCGAGTAATCCTCTGTGATAATTGTGTTCGCTTCTGGAGTCGAAAACTCGGCCGAGTAATATAGTTACTCGACCGAGTACCCTATACTCGACCTAGTATGTTATGTACTCGATCGAGTACTTCGATGGGCGGCCATTTTGAGTCGGTGGTTTGGTTCTTACGGTTGTTTTGAGTCGTAGGGCATGATTACATGTATGTTTTGGGTCTTAAAGTATTCTTTTATATATGTGACGGTCTTGATACGTAAGTTACCGAATGTTATGATATGGAGAATGCCGGCTTATGAGGGACATGTGTTGGATAAGGAACACATGTGTTAATGTGGCTGTGAGAGATAGTGGAAAAACAAAGGGAAGAATGTGAATGATACCCGTCGTTGTGAGCACCAAAAATAATATTTATAATTCCTATTAAAACTAACCTAGGCTAATGGTCACAGGGTCGAACCACAAGGTGGCGAATGTAATTAAAAGTTGTCTAAATTTAGTCTAAGGTAACAAGTGTGGAGGTTGATTTGATTTGGTCTATAGCTAATAACAATAAAAATTAAACTAAAGAAATATATTAAATCAAATATAAAGAAGGGTACTAGGATGGTCGGTTCACTATAGTTTCGGCGGCAGCAAACTAAGTCGGTCTAAATCAAACACATGAGGCGGGAAAACAAGAGGTCCTCTCGGTCCACTCTTTACAGATAACATCTTTCGATCTCGCTACAAGTCCCTAATATCACTAATACTGACTTTCGTCCTGAAAAGTGACTTATAATCTAAACTTTACCTATCTTTCGATCTCAGCATAGTTTAGTCATTTTAATTGGTGATCTAACAACTTTCTCTATCTCTCGATCTAATAGGCCAGTCACATCCTAAACATTCAACTAGTCGTGTGCACTCGATTCGTCGAATAAAGAATCAAAACAATTAAAACGAAGGTAAAACCTCACGTGGCCAGTCGATCGACCAGGTATGGCGGTCGATCGACTGACACGCGATTTCAGTCCATGTTAATTCTACGCCGCCTAATCCTACAGTTCCCCTATATCCTAGCACAAGCAATTTAGCTACTCATACTGAAATTAAAGGCAAAAATAAAATTGGCTAAATAAACTACAGAATTCCTGATTAATGCGGTAAAATAAACAATTAACATAAGACGGCAATTCGGCTT
Organism: Silene latifolia; assembly: GCF_048544455.1. Lineage (NCBI taxonomy): Eukaryota > Viridiplantae > Streptophyta > Magnoliopsida > Caryophyllales > Caryophyllaceae > Silene > Silene latifolia. The sequence goes on from NC_133529.1 coordinate 28,434,784, forward strand.
TGGGGAAACTGATCTAGCAATTCTACAACTACGAATGAATGCAAAATAACTGAATAAAACCAGAGAATACCGTGTGAATTGCGAAGGAAAAGAACAAAGCCGAATGCAACAGTGAATTGTATTCAATACCGAAGTAATCCTCGAACCCTAATTAATAAACTCAAACTAAACGGAATTGAAAACTGAATAAGAACTTCCTCCTTTTCTCAATGTTCTAGGTTACGTTATATAGAAAATATACGTAACACTTATTATCAAAACCTAAACACAATGGGCTTGCTTTTCCTCGATCTTCTTATTCACGTCTGATTAGCGTCTTGGTCGATCGACTAAGCATGGTGGTCGATCGACTGCCCTGAGCTGAACAAAGAGCTACGGAACCGCAGTTGGTCGATCGATCAAGGCGAGTGGTCGATCGACCGAAGTAGCTGATAGTTGGCTTCTATAATCTCGTGGATTTGTCTTCTGGGCCTTCAAATGCGCACCAAGCTCGTTTCTTAAGTGAATTCTTCACGTCAAATGCAATGCAGGATACTCGGGGACGGATTTAGCCCAATTTCCGTTGAATTCTTCACATTTCTGCAATAATGTACAAAAACACGAAAGTAGACGGAAATAGGGAGAATAGTATCATAAACTACTAAAATGAGCTCTGAAATGCGTGTAAAACAGGATGTAAAACATCATATAAAAGACACGCATCAAACTTCCCCAAACCAAACCCTTGCTTGTCCCCAAGCAAGAACTAGACTCGATCTAATTACCTAATGGAATGAGTTCAATCTCAGAGCGAAATGCAAACTGTCAAGCCTAAACCAATTTAATGCAATAACCAATAATCAATTAGCAATGTGAATCATGCAAATGAGTTATAATATCGTTAAAAACTGCTGAACCGTCAACTGTAGAGACTTATCAAATTGGACTCTCACGGGTCGCTCAAATCACTCATAAGCACAGGTGAATATATAAGAGGATAGAAAGAATTCATTTTGTAGAGACCCTCACCTAACTACGACCTATAAGAACATGCCTGCAATCTAATATGAAAGTAATCTCTATGACCGTACATATGCATTCCAACCAACAAATGACCATGACACATGCCGAGGTAAATATGGATAATGTGAGGTATGGGTAAGAAGAGGCAAAATATTTACGGGAAAGTGGAGGTACAGGTGATCAAGCTAGTACCAAAACGGAACCATATGACAACATCCTTCTTCTTGCTCAAAATTCAATCGATACGGTGTTATAGCAAGCACAAAACTCACAATCTCCATCATAACAGTAATCAACCAACTCCCAATAAGATACTAATGCAACATGGGAGCAAAAATCGCCATTTAAATAAGACTTTGAATTTATGCGAATTGATTTCTTTCGGAACCCAGTCGATCGACTTGATGTAGTGGTCGATCGACTGAAGTAAACAGTACATAACTCTTTTTTTTTCTTCCTTTTTCGAATCATTTTTTTCTTTTGTTTTCTTTTCTTTGAACTTCTTTCCTCCTTCATTCTTTTTATCCAACAAAATCTCAATAAGAGCAAATGCTACCAAAAACCGAGTAACAATCCCAAGAACATAGACTACTAGCTTGACAAGGGCAGGCTAAATGTAGGATGTAGTAATGGGACAAAAAGGCTATTTTTGGCAGTGTGAAGCTTATGGGCAAAACGAATAAAGGGAAACCTCTACCACATGTGTCAACAAACCACAGACCGAATGCATACAGGTATTAAGCAGATTAAGTTCATATTTATGCACATTTATGTAACATGTCTCATAAGGAGTACTACTCACAATCCTAGATAAACCGGTCATGAATGTCACCAGTTATAGGCTCTAAATCTCAGAAATATGATGTAGTTTGCCAAAATTCTAAGTCAAGTCTCAAGTTCAGCAAATAACTAACGAAAACTCGTGGATATGCACTTATACGATTCTACTAATAACATGTCAATTAGCACGACTTAGGCATAAAACAGATGCAAATGCAATGTCATCATTGAAATACTACCGTTCCGACTCGATCTATATGCTAAAATAAACGTGCATTTTTTGAATTTTATCGAATTTTCAATTTTTTTGAATTTTCTATATATGAGAAATGAAGGAAACAATGCAAAACAAAAATGTAAACGTGAATGCAAGCAAATGATATGCGACGCAAAACCCTTCCCCAAACCAAATCGCATAATGTCCCCATTGTGCAAAATCATGTAATGAAGAAAAGAGAAACATGAATTTGTGAGAAAATAAAGAAATATGACATGAAATGGAACTTGGGAACTCACAAGACTTTAAGCGCAGCAAAAGGAAACCTCCTCAAACCAGCGTGAGCTAGGAGGTTTCAGTAGCTAGCAGTGCTACCAAAAAGTACCTGAAAAGACAAAAGGACCACGCATAAGTCCGAGAAAACAATTTCGAAGCGGTATTATGCGCACAATTTAGAAAAATAGAAGAAATAAACAATATGACGGAAGATAAAGTGGAGTAGAAAACTCCCTCAATTCCGCAAATCGACCAAACGCAGCAGGGGAGAGGTCGGGAACAGGTACAGCAGTGCAGGGCGGTCGATCGACCATAGCAGGAAGTCGATCGACCAGAGTGAACAGGAACAGAAGCTCCTGGAACTGTGCAGCCAGTCGATCGACTATACAGGTCGATCGATCGGACCGAAAAAATCTTCTTTGTAACCCGATTTCTTCGTATTTGCTCAATAACTTGAGCTAATGAGGTCTAAAAACCTGCAAGTGCACAATAATACGCGCCCAAAATTGCGCAAAACCCAAAGTAAAGTCTAAAGCACTTAAAAATTCCTAAACACAAATAATTAAATGCGAAGTCTCGCTCACACAAAAGCAATAAAAAGAAAGTCTAACAAAAGCAAATAAATAAAGGTTTTTGATAAAACATGTGATCAACTAGTAGTTGATCAAGAACGGCCATGGTATGGCCCACTTGGTCGGCTTCTGGCCACAAGAGGTAGCCTCAACGGTGCTCATCTCATCATCTGCACCCTTCTTAGCTTCCACGCCCGTAGAACTCAACGGGTCAACATGTCGGACATCATCCCAAGCAATGACCTCTTCGGACTCGTCGGAATCCAGATCAGACTCCGTTGCCTTGACCGGCTCATCTTTAAGCTCCTCATCAGTGCCATAGCTCAGGCATCCAAGACCGCCTCGTGAAATGATCGGCTCCTTCACAGCTGGAGCAACTTGCAGCTCTCCCTTCCCCAAACCAGCTCCTGCAATGTCTAAAACAAAAGAATCTTCCTCCACTTTGCTCCCAATCTAGGGCGGAGGTGTTACAACAGGAGTAGGAATAGAGACAGGCATATCAGGAAGTATAAAATAGGATTTCTTTTCAGAAACCGTATTGCAAGTGACAGGCCACATGGGGTCCTTCTTCCTAGCTGTCTGAGCAAAGACAATGGAGTGTTTCCCTACTTTAAAGGTCAGGGTCCCAGAGCCAACATCAATAACTGCACCAGCAGTGTGCAGAAATGGCCTACCTAGAATGATAGGTATGTGGGCATCCTCAGGCATATCTAGGACCACAAAGTCTACAGGGAAGAAAAACTTCCCTATTTGCACAGGGATGTCCTCTAAGACTCCTATAGGCTGGACCGCAGAGCGATCAACCATCTGAACGGTCATGCTCGTAACTGCAAACCTATTCAATTTTAACTTTCTAGCAAGACTCAAGAGCATGACGCTAATACTAGCTCCGAGGTCACATAATGCCTTCTCAATAGAGAAGGTACCTATATTATAAGGAACGGAAAAGCTACCTGGGTCCTCTAGCTTATGGGGTGCAGTGTGAGTCAAATAAGAACCTGACTCTTTAGTGAGTGCGACAGTATGCACAGTTTTAAGTGACCTCTTTTTAGACAGTAATTGCTTCATAAACTTCATGTAAGCGGGCACTTGATTCACTAATTCAAGGAAAGGTACTTGTACGTTTAGACTACGAACAACATTTTCAAATTTATTGAAAGATACCTGTTCCTTCGTCGGCACCAATCTCTCCGGATAGGGGTCAGAAGAAGTAACTTAGCCCTCTCCTCTAAATCTCGCATGCCGGCATCCGTGGACTTAGGCTGGAAGTCCACTACCTTCTCCTTATTGAAGCTTGACCCCTCTTCAGACCGTCTCAAATATGAACCATTGATCGACATTGGGTCGTACTTCGGAACCGGAACAGACCCATCAGTAGTCGGGTCTGGCCTCAATATTTTCGGGGCAGTCGTACCCCGAAACAAATGATCCCTCAAGTTATCGGGCATTGGAGGACGAAATTGTTCACCATCAGCAGCGGTTCCAGTCGATCGACCAGGTTGGTCAGTCGATCGACTGGCTTCAACAGTACCAGAAGCTACTGTATGTTGCACCTCAGTCGATCGACCGGGTATGTCAGTCGATCGACTGACATACCTGGTAGACGCCTTTTTCTTTCCTTTGTTCGTTCCAGCTTTGTTTTGACTCGGTTCCGGCTTATATTTTTCAGGGGCATCCTCAATCATAGCAGGCCCCTCCAGGGTAGACCCGCTCCTCAAAGTGATGGCATTAAGGGTCTCCTTTTGGTCAGTTTGAGTCGGTAAGTGCCCCGGAGCTCGAGTGGTATTCTTGCTAGCCAATTGAGCAATTTGGCTCTCTAGCAGTTTCATCCCGGCCTCCCTAGCTTGGGACTCCTTTTGCAACATATTCTTCAACTCAGCAAACTCAGAATTTTGGGATTGTTGTTGCTGCGGCACATAAGGAGGTTTTTGATATTGTTGTTGCTTGTGAGGGGGCACATAACTTTGCTGCTGCTGCGGAGGTGGAGTTGGATTTAGGATATTCGGGCTACTCCACCTCAAGTTGGGATGAACATTAGGCTCATAGTAGGTGTTTGTCTGCCTATAATATTGAAAGGCAGCACAAGACTCAAAGGGACTAGGACAATTTTCTGAAACATGTCCCTCAGCTCCACACCTTTTGCAAACGAATGGACCGTCTGACACAGCATTTACATGGTAAATACCTCCTTTAGAAGCTCCTCCCAACTCGTATTTGTCAAACCTCGCTGTGAGAGCCTCTAATGTAGCTACAGAAGGGGATTCAGCACTCCTCCTCTGATTGCCTCTGGAATTCCCATATTCAGCTTTATGGCTGGCTAAGTCATCAATGATCTTCCACCCCTTAGTCTCTCCCATATTCTCAGCAAATCGGCCATTGGCTGCAGCATCCAAGATAGCCCTCTAATCGTCATACAGCCCATTATAGAACTGATTGCAAAGACTCCATTTTTCGAACCCATGGTGCGGTATGGTTCGCACCAATTTCTTGAAACGGACCCATGCCTCATGAAAGTTCTCATCCGGCCCTTGTTTAAAGCTCGTGATCTGAGCTCTAATGGCATTCGTCTTCGAGGCAGAGAAGTATTTCTTGTAAAATGCCAGGGCTAAGGAATTCCAATCGGTGATCCCACGAGCAGCTCGATCCAGATCTCTGTACCACTCCCTTGCAGCATCGTGGAGTGAGAATATAAACATGGTCTCCTTTATCTGGTCCTGGGTCACACCGGTCGGTGGGGGTATAGAGCAGCAGTAATCGATAAATATCTCCATATGCTTGGCTGCATCTTCATTTGCAGCACCCCCGAACTGATTCCTCTCAACTAAGTTGATATAAGAAGGCTTCGGTTCGAATTTCCTATCTGCTCCAGGTAATTCGAACCCCTAGTATAGATTTGCAGCTGTCGGCTCAGAATGACTTGCTATAGTTGCTTCTTCAGCCATGACTGGAATTTCAGGAGATGTGACTATTTCAGCTGAAGAAGTAGAAGCAGGAGATGTAGGTGGGTCTTCTTCGAACAGCTCGTTCTCGTAGTAACTAGACAGAGTACTCAGCTCTTTCTCTGTCGGCAATACCCTTTATGATCGTCTCAACTCACGCAAGGATTTCTCAATCTCAGGATTGAACGGTACTAGGTCACCACCCTGTGACCTGCGCATAAGAAGAAACTACAAAAAGAATATAAGAAAAGTTTAAGGAACGGATGTCCCTTAAACTAAGAAAGACAAAATAAAAGCAACTAAAAATTAGAACAATTGCCTCCCCGGCAACGGCGACAAAATTTGATACCCGTCGTTGTGAGCACCAAAAATAATATTTATATTCCTATTAAAACTAACCTAGGCTAGTGGTAACAGGGTCGAACCACAAGGAGGCGAATGTAATTAAAAGTTGTCTAAATTTAGTCTAAGGTAACAAGTGTGGGGGTTGATTTGATTTGGTCTATAGCTAATAACAATAAAAATTAAACTAAAGAAATATATTAAATCAAATATAAAGAAGGGTACTAGGATGGTCGGTTCACTATAGTTTCAAGCAAAGACAAACTAAGTCGGTCTAAATCAAACACATGAGGCGGGAAAACAAGAGGTCCTCTCGGTCCACTCTTTACAGATAGCATCTTTCGATCTCGCTACAAGTCCCTAATATCACTAATACTGACTTTCGTCCTGAAAAGTGACTTATAATCTAAACTTTACCTATCTTTCGATCTCAGCATAGTTTAGTCATTTTAATTGGTGATCTAACAACTTTCCCTATCTCTCGATCTAATGGGTCAGTCACATCCTAAACATTCAACTAGTCGTGTGCACTCGATTCGTCGAATAAAGAATCAAAACAATTAAAACGAAGGTAAAACCTCACGTGGCTGATCGATCGACCAGGTATGGCGGTCGATCGATCGACACGCGATTTCGATCCATGTTAATTCTACGCCGCCTAATCCTACGGTTCCCCTACATCCTAGCACAAGCAATTTAGCTACTCATACTGAAATTAAAGGCAACAATAAAATTGGCTAAATAAACTACAGAATTTATGATTAATGCGGTAAAATAAACAATTAACATAAGACGGCAATTCGGCTTTGGGGAAACTGATCTAGCAATTCTACAACTACGAATGAATGCAAAATAACTGAATAAAACTAGAGAATACTGTGTGAATTGCGAAGGAAAAGAACAAAGCCGAATGCAACAGTGAATTGTATTCAATACCGAAGTAATCCTCGAACCCTAATTAATAAACTCAAACTAAACGGAATTGAAAACTGAATAAGAACTTCCTCCTTTTCTCAATGTTCTAGGTTACGTTATATAGAAAATATACGTAACACTTATTATCAAAACCTAAACACAATGGGATTGCTTTTCCTCGATCTTCTTATTCACGTCTGATTAGCGTCTTGGTCGATCGACCAAGCATGGCGTTCGATCGCGCCTGAGCTGAATGAACAAAGAGCTATCGGAACGCAGTTGGTCGATCGATCAAGGCGATGGTCGATCGGCCAAGTAGTGATAGTTGGCTTCTATAATCTCGTGGATTTGTCTTCTGATCCTTGAAATGCGCACCAAGCTCGTTCCTTAAGTGAATTCTTCACGTCAAATGCAATGCAGGATACTCGGGGACAGATTTAGCTCAATTTCCGTTGAATTCTTCACATTTATGCAATAATGTACAAAAACACGAAAGTAGACGAAAATAGGGAGAATAGTAGCAGAAACTACTAAAATGAGCTCTGAAATGCATGTAAAACAGGATGTAAAACATCATATAAAAGACACGCATCAGTGAACTAATTGAGGTAAAGAGCATGTCTTGTGAGGTATGGTGAGTGATATAGTCGTGTGTAGGGTAATATAAAAGTAAGTATATTTGAGCAAGGGTGATGTGGGTGTAAAGAAACGTGAGAAAGAAAGATTGAGGTGAGGGATATGAATAGTGACATAGTGGTATGTGTACGGATTTATGGAGGGAAACGGTTAGGATTGTGTTGGTTAAGGATATATGTGAGAAAAGGCAGTTATAGAGGGATGAAAACAAATGGTGTATAGTGAGATCGAGTTATGCCGCGATGGGTAGATATTGGTCGAGTTTGGGAATTTGGAATATCAAGAGGTGAGGCTAGTATGTAATTCCTTGGGAAATTAACGGTATGAGGTAAATTTTTGGTTTCCTAGAGATTCGAAAGGGAGATACGACTAATGGAAGAGTAACCATTAGTGTGTAGACTTGATGTGACAAGGGTGAGTGAGAAACAAGATGGGAGAGGACAAATGATAAGAAGAATGATAAGATATTGAGATGAATTAATGGAATTAGAGTTGTGGAGCTATGGGAGAATAAACAAATTACTAAAGAGATAGTTAGAAAAGAGAAAGGAGATGAATTATTAATTGGTATTATTGGGTAAAAAGGGGGAAAGAGGGATGGAAGTAAGTTGAGAGAACGTTGACCGGAGTTAAGGAGCATGAAGGTAGGAAATTATGGAAATGAACGATAGCCTCGCTAGAGGGTGTGAGTTAATGGTTATATAGGAGAGCAGGACGACATGTTAGCCGTGAGTTTTGAGGTATTAAGGGAATAAGAAGCTTGTAAAGTGTTTGCACGATCTGAGAAATTGGTGGAGAGTTAGGTAACGATATGATAAAGGATAGAATTAGGAATAATGTTGAGGTAGATTTTGTTGATAGATTGGATGTTCATTATTTGGGATGATAACCAAAGAGAGGAAATGGATTGTTATATTAAGAAGTGATAGTAAGAGAGTAGTCACATGAAGGATGTTGGTGTCATAGTATTGTCTCTAGTGGTTGAGGATGATGTTACTTTAGGGAAGTTAGTTGTTCTAATGAGGTTGATTTCGTGGAGGTGATTAGTATGTTTGGTTGTGAGGGAGTATAAGATGTGGATATATGAGGTGTTCGCTGGAAGTTGGGTATTGATGTTATAGCTACATTTGCCGGAGGAGTGATAATTGTGTGTATGAGAGGATATGTTATGGAAGGCACCTGAGTTAAGTCCGGGATGAGAGGTATTCATTGTCAAGTGGTAACTTACGTGATCAGGATTGGCTAGTTAGATTCGATTATGGGTCCATGAGGTGTGTAAAACTTGGTGTGAGGTCATGACCTCACGAGTAACGATGTGGTGTGATAGTTATGAGTCGTTATATGTGTGTGTTCTACATCATAAGTTATAATTATATGTGTATGTATGATATCTGTAAGTAATGGTGTGAGGTTCTGGCCTCAAGAGTCATAGTAGGGATGGTATTCATAAGGTTGGTATTGGTGATCCCGTCTAATGTGCTGCGTCGTGATCTGGTAGAGCAGATTTAAGAAAGTCTTGTGGTCAAGGAAGTTGTGCTGAGTCAGTGTTTTGAGATTGTAAAAGTTGTGATGACTATCGATGTGGTTGTTGTGCACTGTGCACGGTAATTCGTGTTGTGATACGAGTATTTCGTGTTGTCATAGATTGTTGTTTGTTTACTGCTATTTCTTGTCAGTGTCGGTCGGGGCATATAGACCGTTGTGTTGTTTCCCAATGTTTCTTACCAGTGTCGGTATGGGTATGACCCTATTGGTTTTATAGAGTATGATATGAGAGAGAGTTGGGTATGGTTCTGTTGTTGTCATGGCATGGTAATATTCTGTTAATGGGGCACAGTTGTGAGAGGTTGTTAGAGTACTTTTGATCTTGGTTTAGATGAGGCATTGGTGGACGTAGTTGTGGAAAGAAATTGTGAAACATGTGTGGTATTGAACTTGAAGCTACGGGAGGTTTAACACTTTTTATTGGGGCAGTGAGTACGGAGTTTTGGGACTTAGTATCGTGTCAAGTCAAGGGTGAGTTTGTGGTAATAAAAGAGATGAACTTGAGAAGCTAATGTGAGTATATGTAATATTTTGTGGATTGTGAGCTAAGATTGTGGAGATGAGTGTATAAGTATATAGAAGTATGTTGTTTTGCAGTAGTGTGGAAGAGATGAAATAATGGTAATAGTGAGGATTTTATGATATATGTTATGGGAGTACAGAATAATTGGAGGCACGAGAACTGTTAGAGAAAAAGAGAGCCCTGGATATAGGAATGGTTGTAGGTCTTAAGGTTATAGTGGTTTATCGTTGACATGCGTTGATAATGAGGGTTATGGGAGGTATGGCAATGGACCTAGTATTAGTGAGTTACGAGGACGTAACATTTATCTTAAGAGGAGTAGGATGCGACAAAGAGAGTTCAATGGTTGTACATGTTATAGTATAATGGGAAGTTTGAGTGTTGGTGTAGAGTAAAGGATGGATTTGTGTTGGGGTTGATTTTATTACCGGTAATGGCAGTACTCGTAGTAGTATGATGTTTAGGAGTGTGTTTAAGACTCGAGAGTGTTAACGGATTGTGTGAGGATGTTTATGCGTGTGAATAAACTTCGAGGACGAAGTTCTATTAAAGGGTGGTAGAATGTAACATTCCGTCTTGATGGTTGATCTTGTTCGGTGGATTGCCTTGGTAATTGAGTTGCTAGTGAGGGTTATAGAAGTGAGACAGAGTTGGCAATATTATATTGTGGTTATTCGGTAATGTTATGGAGTCAGTATTGGGAGCCTATGCTATAGTTGAGACGATATCATGAGCCATGTTATGGAAGGAAGAGTGGTTTGTGGAGTTAGTGTTAGGTGTCCATGTTTTATAGGTTGGGTTGGAACTTCGGGGACGAAGTTCTTTTTAAGAGGGGAAGACTGTAATACTACGGATTTTTATAAGCTAAGTACTCGACCGAGTAGAGCCTACTCGGCCGAGTAGTGTCAAGAGTGTAGTTTGTTTGGGTTCTGCCGAGGAATACTCGACCGAGTATGGTGAATACTCGACCGAGTAGAGGATACTCGGCCGAGTATACACTTTACTCGACCGAGTATCCGGTCTGACGAGTAATATTTCAGCGGTTTGATTCGGGAGTAATTAGGGATTATATATTCGATAATCAGTTTCTAAAACGTCATTTGCAAACCTAATCAAACCTACGACACTCTAATCACTCCCAAATCTCTCCTCTGTGTGTGTGGGCATCATAGCTATCGCTTTCAATCTTTCATTCTTTCGCCGGTAAGTCTTTATCCATATGTTGTTGATGATTAATTCTAGGGGTTGTCTTTATTCATGAATTGGGGGAAATGGGGTTTTTCAGTTAATGATTGGAATTATATGATTGTTGTTGTAGGTGACGATGTGGTAATTGTTATGCATTTGTATGGTTGATTGCAGCGTAAGCGGATTGCGAAAAGGTAGGGTTTCCCTACTCAGTTTATTGTTAATTGATTTAAGATTGTGATTGTATTGTAATTGTTGTTATCTGCTGATCATCGGAGTATGGGTGTTGTGGTGACGGTTGTGATGTGGTTGTGTTGTGACGATTGTGGTGTTATGACAGCTGTGATGCTGTGTGCGATTGTGGTGGAGTCACTTGCGGGAGTGGCTTCACACCCTAGTTCGCCCTCCGTGGAACCCGTCACGGGAGGGGATTTGCACATTAAGGGACATGGATTGTTAGTCGCTCGTTGATGAGCTGGACTAGGTGGGGATGCGCTGCGGTCACCCACTGGCGGCGAGGATTACCTGTTGCGATGGGTAATCTGGCAGGGTTACACACTTCGGTGTGTAGTCGGTTACTGTGTGAGATCGGGAGACCGGGGATGAAGGATGATCAGCCGATTACATTATTTGTTGTCTTATCTTGATTATTCAGTAACTGACCCCGTTGTTGTTTTGTAAAACCTGCGGTGATCCATTCGGGGATGGTGAGCAGATTATGACAGGTAATTCAGATGTTTAGCTATGGGACAGTCGAGGGGAGTCATCACTCGAGTCTAGCTTCCGCCGTCAAGAGACTTAGCTTACATTCTTTGTAGTTGTTAGACCTTTCACATTTATACTTTGGTTTTGTTTTAGAAACATGTAATCACTAACTCTTTATACTTTAATAAAGGTTGTTTGGAATTGGTAACTTTGATATACTAACCTCGGGAAACCGAGATGGTAACAACCTTTGATGCTAGGGTAGTCCTTGGTAAGGTACCTTGGTATGAGGGGGTGTTACAGAGGTGGTGCTCGGTGTTGGTGCAGGTGGTTGAATAGGTGGTGACGATGGAGGTTGTTAATGGTGATGCGAGGTTGATGATGAACGATGATGGTGGCCAGGTGAGATGGTGATGCAAATGCGGGTTAAAGGATAGTGATGAACTGACGATGGTGCTAAACAAAGTCAAGGATTGACTTTCTATTATTCATCATCATTCCCTTTAATTTGACTCGGCCTTAATCCAATCCACTTCACTTGACCTTTCTTTTATTCACGAACTCGAATCCTACATAATTAAATAACACAAAATCAAAGCATTATTTATATAACATTTATAATAAAACTAATATATTAATAAATATATAAAATATAAATATTTATTCGCGATAGATAAAATCGAATTATTAAATACTAATATTATTAAAATCCGACTAATTATTAAATATGACTAAGATGACTAATTATTATAAATTAGTAAATAACTGAGCTATTAAGTCCTTTAACGCACACAAAATCGAGTTGAATAAGAGTAAAAGTATGGGTAAAATACGACTAAAATGCTACTTATCAAATCTCTCCACACTTAAACCTTACTCGTCCTCAAGTAAGCTCATTAAATTAAACTAAGACCCGTAATATAAAAGGACTAGATAAACTAATAATATCCGATGAAAGGCAATTAACGGGCCTTCTCCGTCCCTTCAACTCACAACGAAATACAATGAGGTATGTGCTTCCCTGCAAGGTAAGTAGGGGCTTGAGGAAAATTTAGACACATCTAACATTTAAGCACGTAATCAATCATAAGATGCTTCAATCAAAAAGTCAACCGCTTTCCTCATCTAAGCGGAGGGTTTGCTTTGAACAATTAAAGGTAATGGTCGGGAGATACCGTCTCATAGTCTCGACGGGGTGTCAATGCCCTAGTGGTGGTTCAAGCAACCTCAATATGACAAACAAATGCCTAGGAAACAAATTCAAAGGCGGGAAAGGGGGAAATTAAGCCTAACCTTCAAGATTGACTCAACCACACAAGATTCGACCAAATTGACCCATGACTAAGGGGACCTAGACTACCGACTTCCTCACGGTTTTCACTAGTCTCTCATTTTCTTTTTAGAACGGGTGATTTTTTATGCCAAAAAGTAACCAAAATCACTCAACTACTCGACTCGTGAGACATGCCCACAACCTAAAATGGAAACCTCTCCTACAAGACCATTAAACGAGATGCAAAAAGGGAAAAATATGCATACAAAGAAACAAGGGTTGTAACGGGGCTAGGTGACGGGACGAAACGGGGTTGGTGAAAGCACCATTTTGGAAAAATGTGGAGGTACACATCAAGAAGTTGCCAAAATTCTATTTCTTCCACTTTATTGCAACAAATGAGCAACGTCTACACCCTAACAAAAATTGGTTTCCAGAATTTATGCAAACATTGTGCAAACCCGACTCACTTTGGAAAAAACATGAAAATTATCACCTTATTGCAACCAATGAACAACGTCTACACCCTAACAAGAAATTGGCTTGCCAAAATCAAGCAAAAATTGTGTAAACCCGACTCATTTAGGAAAAACATCATGTGCCCTTTTATTCTTGCAACGCCTTTTTCTACTCCATTGATGAAAAGAGTGTTGCTTGGCTTTTTCTCATCAAACAAAGTATAAGTAAATTTTTTTCTTTTTCCTTACATTTTTCTTTTTTTCTATTTCCTTTTCTTTTCTTTTTCAAAACCTCTTTATTCAAACCAACCAAATAAAACCATTATCCCGACTCACTCATCAACTAAGTTTCAAAACACCTTTTTTCATACAACTAACAACATGTAAGCAACTTTCTTGATAAGGGAAGGTTGTTTATGGTATGTAGCTAGTTTTGTAGGTGCCAAATGAGAGGTTCAAGCTCAAAAGGGGTTAGCAAAAATAGGACCTAGTCTAAAGGGTCGAAAAATTAGGCTTATTTGGCAATGTGAGGCTCAAAAAATGAAATGCAACTAATTGTTTCAATGTATGCACACAAATGAAAATCTCATGGTCTAAAAGAAAAGAACGCCATGCTTATGCGTCGTGATGTAACATGCCACGCAGGGAGCCTACCCACACCTAAGGGAGACCAGGCATGGACGTATCGGTCCCAAGGAGGCTCTAAACCTCACATGAAAGTAGCTATGTCGAAATCTAGGCCTAGACTACGGCCTTGGTCTCACATGGTGGTCGAAACTTTCCGGTCTAGCCTCATTTCCCGGGTATTTGCAAGCAAATACCCTAACAAGGAGGTCAATGGGTGCAAGCTACAAAAAGAGGAAAGATACGGCCTAGACAATATCATCATAGAGGCATCATATACAAACTCAATGCAACAAGAAGGAAAAACAACACATATATACATGTGAAACAAATGCATGCAAGAAATGGAAATGAACATAAGGTAAACATGCAACGAGTTGACTAAACCTAGTAGCACATCAATACCAACACAACAATCCAAAAGTTCCCAGAAGGAACATCCAAGGCACAAAAATTCCCATCCTCCTTTAAATATGCAAGATATATAAAGAAAGAACGGTGAAGGAGTAAGAGATTAGAACGAGTTTACCAAATGGTCTTCTTGCTCCTTTTTGCCTCAAATGGTCAATGCTTATGCTGGAGGTTAGCCAAACATATATATACAATGCAATATTTTTGGAATTTTTGATTTTTTTCGATTTTTAGGCATTTTCTTGAATTTTCTTAAATTTACAAGTATATATGTATATGTACAAATATAAAAAATATTCACAAAATGGATATTTCCCTCCCCACACTTGAAATTTACATTGTCCTCAATGGAACAAAGTATAGGGAGAGAATAGGAAAAATAAACAACATATTTTTGGTGGTTTTTGAATTTTTCGAAATTAAAGAACATGTTTTTGGTATTTTTAAATGATAAAATTTCCTCCCCACACTTATTTATTTACATATTTTCAATGGAAATAAATATGTGGAGGAAATTTAGAAATGAAATACATGTTTTTGTTGATTTTTTTTATTTTTCAAATTTTTAGTGATTTTCAAATAAGTATGGAATGCATGATCTAATCTATATGTAATATTGAAATACGATGCAAGTTATACTATATGAATGCAAAGAGAACTAATATAGATTAGCTCCTTTTCGAATCATGTCACTAAATGCAAAATGCGGTAAAAACTTAATTAAAGAGAAAGAGAATATATACATTGCGGTGGTTCTTAAGTAACTCCACCAAACCTCTTCATTCAAAGACTTCATTCAACCGGTATCAATATCCCTAGACCCCACCAACCTTCCAAATTTAACACAAGAATTAACAACACACGAACCCTTGGTCTTCATCATCAAAGCACGCAACTTACTCATGGCATCTTGAACTTCTTGCCATTTTCGGTTCATTTCTTCTTCAAGCTTTTCCTTAGTCTCTTTGTCAACATTAGGGTCACATACCCTCTTTCCTTTCGATCTCTTCCTCCATCTTTTTGGCTTCTTCTTTTCAATTCCCGGTTTTGATTTTGGAGGGGCATTGGTGCTAGAATTGAACTCGGTTTCCCAAGTCTTGCCCTTTTCCCCACACTTATCTTTAGCATTTACTTCTTCTTCAAGGAATTTAGCCGGGAGCTTATCATCAACTTTCGGCTCACAAGAAATTAAGAGCTCCATGTTCTCATCTTCATTCTCATGGAGTTCTAATGTCTCCACGGCAAACATGATTTGAATCACGGTTTTCTTTGAAGCATGTGGTAGCTTGAATTCAACTTTTTCCTTCCCGACTTTGAATGACAATCGTCCCTCTTTGACATCGATGCTAGCTCCTCCCATGGCCAAGAATGGCCTACCAAGAATGATACGGGAGCGTCTTCCCATAGGGATGTCCGACACAACAAAATCGGTAGGAATTGAAAGCTTACCAATTTGAACCATGATATCCTTGAGAATCCCAATTGGAGATTTGATTGTCCCGTCGGCAAGTTTGATTGTAATGGAAGTGCGCGCTAAGCTTGAAATATTCAACCTCTTCACAAGGACAAGTGGTATGACACTCACACTTGCCCCTAAGTCACACAAAGCACTATCCACCTTTTGGTCACCAACGGTACAAGGAATTGAGAAACTCCCGGGGTCATCAAGTTTAACGGGGATTTCTTTAGATTTAACCACATTGCACTCCTCACTTGAGGCATCAAGCTCATGGCCACTAATGTCCACTCTTCTAGAAATGACTTCTTCAAGGAATTCGGAGTAATGAGGCATCTCCACTAAAGGTGGATTGGAGGTCTCCATTTTCATTACCAAGTCCATAAACTTGTCATACCTTGAAGTATCATTGGCCCCTTCTTTCTTGGCCAAAGAGTGTTCTTCCACTATGATCATCTCTTCTTCTTCCGGGATCCTCTCAACTTCCACCATCACATTTGGTGCTTCCACAATTTCTTCAAGCACAAATTCTTCACTCATAGTGGTTGGTGTAATCATAACCATCTCTCTCTTATCTGGGTCGACTTCAACATCCGAGCTTGTACCATGAATTGTCATTATTTGCTCAAGCATATAATCTCCCATGCTCTCTTTTTCAGGTTCATGGTCAACTTCTTGGAATGTTTCCATAGCCATGGAAAAGGGAGTAGTGTATGCTAACTCTTCTTGACTTGGCAAATCAAATGACTCTTCTCTTTCCTCTTCAACTCCCACCATGATAGCATTAACTTCCTTTGACTTCATAGGGTCCCTTGGATTTTGCCCTTGTCTTGGAAATACACCCGGTGGTTTTTGAGAACTCATGAGAGCTTGGGAAGCCACTTTAGCTTCAAGACTCTTGATTTGTTGTTGGGTATTACTTGCCAAATCCTCTATCAATTTTACCAAGTTGTCATATTTATCATCTCCTATGGTATTACTTGCTTGGGGTGGTGGCTCTTGGTTGAAAGGTTGGTTGCAAATTGGAAGAGGAAAGCCATATCCTTGATCTCTAAAGTTATAAGTTTGGTTGTTCCCTTGGTACCCTTGGTTAAACCCGTGATTTTGCCCTTGGTTGTACCATTGGTTATTGTTATATCCTTGATTGAACCCATTGTTGTTGTTCCATTGATTGAATCCTTGACCAAACCCTTGGTTGGCTTGGTTTCCTTGGTAAAAGTTTTGATTACCTTGGTTCCCTTGGTTACCTCCATAATCTTGGTATGCTTGAGGTTGGTTGGCAAAGATTTGATTGGATCCTTGGTTGTTGTTGAATGAGGGCCTAGGTAGACGGTTGGAGAAATTGTTAAATGCTTGGAAAGCATTCACCTCTTGCACATTGTTCCCATCAAAGTTGTTATGGTGGTTATTTGCACATACTTCATAAGTGTGACCGATCCCTCCATATGAATCATATGTTGATCTTTGCATCACTTCCTCCATGGATGGTCCATGAGAAGTGGTAGTTTGATTCACTTGGTTCACTTGCTTCTTCTTACTCAACTCTTCAAGCTTTTTGGTGAGCATGTCAAGCTTAGCATTGGTATCCACATTCACTAAGAATTCAGGAGGGTGCTTACTTCTTCTAAAGACATTCACTCTTGTGCCATAGTTTGCCTCGGAGTCCACCATTTTCTTGATTAGAGTAATGCCCTCCTCCTCACCCAAATGATCGAATCCCCCTCCCGTGGAGGCATTCACCATTTCTTTTGTTCTTGGCAACAAGGGTTGGAAGAAGTTTTGGGTGACATACCAATCCGGAATCCCATGATGAGGGAAACTAGCGATAAGGTCTTGATATCTATCCCATGCTTCACCCAAGGATTCTCCATCCTCTTATTGGAAGTATGGATCTCATTTCGGAGCATGGCGGTCTTTGATGATGGATAATACTTGTCTAGGAACGCCTTGGCTAAGGCATCCCATGTAGTAAATGTGTCCGGAGGGTGCACATTCAACCAACGATCCGCCTTGCCCGTTAGAGAAAATGGGAATAACATCATCCTTAGTGTATCCTCGAATACCCCATTATTTTCATCATAGAGAATTTCCTCTTGAATATCCTTAGGAGAGTACGAGCATCTTCTTCAATGTGTCCTCCAAACAAGTCTTTTTCAATTAGGCCAACTTGAGCCGGGTGCATCTCAAAATTGTTTGGAGCCAAGGTGCCAAAATTGATTGGGTCACAAGCATCATTGTGGTTAGGACGGTTATGGTCACGTAAAGCCATTGGTGATGGTGGATTTGGTATATGAGGGGGTGGTGTTTGGGGTGGACTATTTGGAAGTGGGAAGTTATGAAATGGATTTTCTATTGGAGGCTCAATTGTGTTGTTTGGTTGTTGTTGAGTTGTGTTTTCAATGAGAGGTTGGATGGGTGGATTTGTTTGGTTTATGGTTGCTTGAGAAGAGGTTCTAACCCTTGCTATAGTCCTATTCCTTAAGGCTCTAAAAAGCCTTTCGGGATTGGAGGCAAAGAGCAAAGCTGGGTGGTTCCTCCTAGGCATACAACTTGACAAACCGTAAGACTCCTAGTGCTTTTACACACTAGGGTAAGACAAAAATCACACACACTCTACAAGAAGCACACAAACTACACAAACAACAACTAAAGACTAAAGCTAGAAACTTCAACTAACTAAGCATAACCTAACGCCATCCCAGGCAACTGCGCCATTTTGATAGTGGGATTTATCGTCATTTCCCAATCAAAAACAATTTATAAAACCCAATTAAAAAGTAGTATTTAATCGGGGTCGAACACAAAGATGGCGGGGGTTAGATACTTAGTTTGTTGTAGTCTTTAGTTTAGTCAAACAAATGTAAGAGGTTGATTAATTATAAACTAAGATGCAATAAGGTATACAATTTAAACTAAATGAAATTGTTTTTAATTAATAAGGGAAGGCTAAGGTCTTTGGGTTCACAAAGGACAATTAGGGGGAGAAACAAGGTCTAAAAAGAGAAGGGTAATAATAGTGGTCAAAGGTTTAAGACTACTTTCTTAGTCATCTTAAGCTCCTCAATAAGTTGTCACTTGATCAAGATGAACTTGCTACAAATAAAGCATAAAGACTACCCAATAGCATGAGCACCAAGACGGACCGAATGCATCAAAGAGATGTTCTAACTTTCATTAAAACTCATCGATAAATACTTCTAAAACCATCTAATAGCACAATGCACCAAGGTAAGCCAAACATGTTAATGAAATGTCCCAATTTTCATTGAGGCATTTCTACAAACACTTCATATGCGTTAGAGTAGAAACTACATAATCACCCAATTCAAAAGTTTAACAACCCAAATTCATCCTCTTAATTACCCAAATTCCCCTTAGACCCTAGATAAGACTACTCACACATGTTCATGGGTGAGAAATTAACAACAAATTGCAACAATACACAAGCAAACATTGTAAACATGATAAAGATTAATACTTTGAATGAATAACAAACAAGTAAGACCATAAATGTAAACTAATGAAATAATTGTAGATAAAAGATGAGAATTGTACCAACAAAGAGGAAATGAACAAGTTTGGACAATAATGGAAGATGAATTTCTTCTTGTCTTCCAAATCCAACCCAAATATTAAATGTAAACTATTGAGAAAATGAAGAACTTGCATAAATAAAGGAAGAATTAAACTAATAATTAAAGAAAGATTACAACTTTTTATTGAATGAAAATGAGAGAGGAAATATTAGGGTTCTACAATATTAAGAGAGAATAATAATCTTGTCTAATTTCTATAGTCTAATTTCTATTTTCTAATGTGGTAGTGTCTAATATAAGGGGTTTGGTGTATAAATACTAGTTAATAAAAATACCACTAATACTAATACTAATAATAATAATATTAATAATAATACTAATAAAACTCTCATCCTCACCTAACACACACATTACACGACTAAAGGACTCAGCCAAAACAAACAAAAACAAAAAAAACAAAAAAAGGGGAAAATGGAAAAGAGACAAATAACACGCAGCAAAAGGGGGTCCCAGCCGGTCCGCCGGCTGCCGGCTATGCACCGGCACAAAACCCTCTGGAAAATTAAGGTGAAATTGATAGGATTTAGAGCCGGTGAGGGTGTCGGCAGACGGTTGACCAGCTGAGAGCCATAGCGAGATTTTGTTGCGGAATGAGAGCCGGTGAGGCGGCAGCCGGTTGGCCGGCTGAGGGCCACTCTTTGATGAATTGATGGTGAATGGAGGCCGAGTTTCTGGCGGTTTGTAAACTGGACTCGGGTTTTGATTCCGAGTTCGAGGTGAGCAACTAAATTGAACTGGGTATGTTATGATGGTGTTCGATTGGTGGTTCTGAGCAGCGAGCTAACCCCGGTTTCGATGTTGGGTTTTCAGGTGGTGATGAAGGTTATAGGGAATAGTGATGGTGATGCGTGGCAGGTGGTATCAACGATGGTGAAATGATGATGGTGATTGGTTATGGATTATGGTTGTTAATGGTGATTGGAGGATGGAGGTCGAGTATGGTGGAGATGCAGGTTGCTGGTGTCGCTGCTGCTAGTGTGGGGTTCGCCTGAGATGCAACCAAGTCGAAGATTTTGAGGTATAATGAATCAGATAAGGCTTGATTGGGGTTCGGTTTCCGCGTTGGCATTTCAGTTGCTGCTCTTGAATTTGGACGAGGGGTTGCGGTGGCAGGGCACGATAATGGTGATGTCTGATTCGGTTTTGGGCAGCCAAAGGTGACGATGATGGTGGATTGGTTATAATGGCGGGTGAGTTGTATGGTGAGGATGATGGTGGTTGTTAGTTGATGGAGGTGGTGCTCGGTGTTGGTGCAGGTGGTTGAATAGGTGGTGACGATGGAGGTTGTTAGTGGTGATGCGAGGTTGATGATGAACGATGATGGTGGCCAGGTGAGATGGTGATGCAAATTAGAGCTGATCGTTTGCGGGCTTGGGCCGGACACGGGCCGGGCCACCATATATAAAAAGTGTCCGACGGGCCTATTTTTTATGTCCGTACCCGTTATAACGAGCTTATTAAAGTTACCCATACCCGTCCATTATCAGTTGGCGGGCCTGTCCATGGGCCACCGGGCTTTGAAATGAAAAAGACACTCGCTTAATAATGACATATATTCGTACCAAAACCGAATTACTCTGTATATAGTACTAGATTGCATCTTTTCGCGAACGCAAATACGTCCTCATACTAACACCAAGACGCATAACAAATGCACAAATTAAGTGTACATCGGGTCAACATTCACGTCATTCAGTACGTGGGTTTGGGCAATTTGAGATTTCAAGGTTATTTTTCTTCATTAATTTAATTGGGTATTGAATTATTACATGGACTTAGTTAATTAATTAGTTTGGTAAATGGTTTTAATTAAGTAAAAATTACATTATAAGCTTAGCGGGCCTTGCGGGCTGTCCACGGACATTTTTATTTAGTCCATACCCGCCCATTAACTTAGCGGGCCGAGTATCCCTTGTCCATTAACCATTTTTCTAAAAAAATTAAGTGATCAAGCCCGCTTAAGTAGCGGGCCGGACGGGCCGAACTGGACGGGCCGGCCCGGAGATGATCAGCTCTAATGCAAATGCGGGTTAAAGGACAGTGATGAACTGACGATGGTGCTAGACAAAGTCAAGGATTAACTTTTTATTATTCATCATCATTCCCTTTAATTTGACTCGGCCTTAATCCAATCCGCTTCACTTGACCTTTCTTTTATTCACGAACTCGAATCCTACATAATTAAATAACACAAAAGCAAAGCATTATTTATATAACATTTATAATAAAACTAATATATTAATAAATATATAAATATTTATTCGCGATAGATAAAATCGAATTATTAAATACTAATATTATTAAAATCTGACTAATTATTAAATATGACTAAGATGACTAATTATTATAAATTAGTAAATAAATGAGTTGTTAAGTCATTTAATGCACACAAAATCGAGTTGAATAAGAGTAAAAGTATGGGTAAAATTCGACTAAAATGTTACTTATCACAAGTCTAGAAAAATGCGGAAGAAAATGAGGGGTCTATGAAGAAGTTGCAGGATCAAATTACTCGATTTGCATCTGAGCAAATTATCCAAGCAAATCAATTACCTTCTTGCGATCCGATTAATGCAATCAATCTCCGAAGTGGTCTTACCTATGATGGACCAAAAATGCCGGAAAATGCTGATATACTTGTTGAAAAAATCCCGGAAACTGTTTTGGAAGAACAAATTGACGACGTCGCTACTGAACATCGTCTAAGCCCTCGATCGAGTGAATCTGGTCCTCGATCGAGTGGCTTTTCCTCTGAAAGTCCTCGATCGAGTGATCTAGGTTCTCGATCAAGAAGTGCCCAATTAGATGTTCTCGATCGATAGGTTTGCATTCCTCGATCGAGTAGTTCCCATGAAGAAAGTTCTCGATCGAGTGATTATGTTACTCGATCGAGTACAGGTAACAGTGGAGACGATATTTCAAAGTCTAAACACGCTGCTGGGTCATCTTCTTCTGCTGCGGAGATGCCACGTTTAGACAAAGGTAAAGAGAAAGTCGCAGACCCACTTACTGTTACCAGAATTCCTTATCCACGACGTCTGAAAGATGCTAAGGTTGAGCGACAGTACGGTAAGTTCGTGGACGTGGTCAAGAATCTCCAGGTGACCGTTCCTTTTACCGAACTAATTACCCAGGTACCTTCTTATGCAAAATTTATGAAAGATATTTTGACGCATAAGAGAGAGCTGAGTGAGTTTGAGACTGTTGCATTTATGGAAGAGTCTAGTAACTTAATTCTCAATAAAGCTCCACCTAAAATGAAAGACCCGGGTAGTTCTCTATTACCTGTATCATAGGAAATGAAGTGATAGATAAGGCTCTCTGTGATTTAGAAGCCAGTGTTAGCGTCATGCCTTACTCTGTCTACAAGAAGCTTAATATGGGTCATCTTAAAATGACTAATATCACCCTCCAAATGACTGATAGATCGGTTAGACGACCCCTAGGTATCCTAGAAGACGTGCCTGTCAAAGTAGGCCATTTCTTTATACTAGTAGATTTCATTGTCTTAGACATAGCTGAGGATACCCGGACCTCGATTATATTAGGAAGACCATTCCTGTGTACAGCCGGAGCTATTATTGATATCAAATAAGGGCGTTTTACTCTTGCAATTGGAGATGACGCTATCACTTTCAGTTTGCCTGGTACACTTGCTAGACCAATGATAGAGGATACTTGTTATTCAATTGATAACGTTGATGAGTCTGTCTATGAGTTCTGGTCGGATTCCTTGATTAAGGATTCACTGGAAGCTTTGATGTTATTAGATGAGTGTGCAGATAACCCGGAAAACAATGACGCTGTGTTGGATCTGCTTGAAGTTGCGATAGATGAGCGTGAACTCACCGACGCTGAAGGAGAAAGGGTGAAACAATTGGTAAACACTCTTTGCGCTATGAACGTAAAGGTACCTGAGCGTAAGCCTCTTCCTTCCCATTTTAAATATGCATTTTTAGGTGATACTGAGCAGTATCCAGTCATTATTAGTGCCAAATTGGATGATAAGCAGCTGACCACTTTGTTAGCTATTCTTAAGAAAAACAGGAAAGCAATGGGTTATTCATTGGATGACATTCAGGGCATCAGTCCTGATATTTGTATACACAGGATTGAGTTAGAGGAAGATCACAAACCTTGCAGACAAGGTCAGCGCAGACTGAACCAGAAGATGCAGGATGTTGTGATGGCTGAGGTAATGAAGCTACTTGATGCAGGTATTATCTAATCTGTTGGTCATTCTAAATGGGTGAGTCCAGTTCAGGTGGTTCCCAAGAAAGGAGGGACTAATGTGGTTAAGAATGACAAAAATGAATTGATACCTACTAGAGTAGTAACTGGTTGGCGGATGTGCATAGACTACTGACAGCTGAATGTCGCCACAAAGAAAGAACATTCCCCCCTTCCCTTTATTGATCAGATGGTAGAAAGGTTAGCCTCTCTTAAGTTTTTCTGTTATCTAGATAGATACTCAAGGTTCTTTCAGATCCCTATTCATCCGGATGATTAGGAAAAGACTACTTTTACCTGTCCTCAAGGTGTTTTTGCTTATCGTAGAATGCCTTTTGGTTTATGTAATGCCCCTGCTACCTTTCAAAGGTGCATGATGGGGATATTTTCTGAGTATATAGAGTCTATTATGGAGGTCTTTATGGACGATTTTAGCGTCTATGGGAGTGATTTTGATAACTGCTTGTCTAACCTTGATAAAGTGTTGCAGCGCTGTATTAAGGTTAATGTTGTGCTTAATTGGGAGAAGTGACACTTTATGGTCAACGAGGGAGTTGTCTTAGGGCACTTAGTTTCTGATAGGGGCATCGAGGTAGATAAGGCAAAGGTGCAAGTGATTCAGCAATTACCTCCTCCTGTTAATGTTAAATGAGTGAGGAGTTTCCTTAGACATGCTGGCTTTTATCGCCCGTTCATCAAGGACTTTTTAAAGATTGCTAAACCACTTACACAATTGTTACTTAAATATGCCCCCTTTGTTTTTACTGAGGAGTGTCTTTCTGCTTTTAACAGGTTGAAGCAGGCCTTGATTTCAGCACCGATTATCCAGCCTCCCGACTGGGAGCTGTCATTCGAGATTATGTGTGATGCTAGTGATTATGCACTAGGAGCGGTGTTAGTTCAGCGGAAAGACAAAGCTTTGAGCGCAATTTACTATGCGAGCCGAACTCTAGATGAGGCTCAAGTAAAGTATACTACCACTGAGAAGGAGTTGTTAGATGTGGTTTATGCGCTGGAAAAATTTTGCTTTTATTTGATAGGTTCGGAAGTTACTGTTTTTACGGACCATGCAGCGCTGAGACACTTTCTTGCTAAGAAGTAAGCTAAGCCACGATTGTTGAGGTGGATACTCCTTCTCCAAGAATTTGATCTGCAAATCAAAGATAAGACGGGCGCCGAGAATGTAGTAGCTTATCACATGTCGCGATTACTGCAGCAGGAGGGAGAGCATCCTTTACTTATTGATGATTCTTTTCTTGACCTGTCTTATCAGCAGAGGAAGCGATTTCTTTACAATGCAAATCAATACTTCTGGGATGACCCTTATTTATTTAAGGAATGTGTAGACGGTATCTACAGATGGTGTATTCCGCAGTGGGAGACCAAAGCAAACCTAGAAGGCTGTCATTCTTCCTCTTATGACGGTCACCACGGTTCGTCGCGAACCGTGGCTAAGGTACTTCAATCTGGTTTTTTCTGGCCTACTTTATTTGCGGATGCTAAAGTGTTTGTTTCAGCTTGTGATGCTTGCCAGCGCTCAGGAAATATCTCTAAGAGATATGAAATGCCACAAACGGCATTCTAGAGGTCGAGGTTTTTGATGTCTGGGGCATTGATTTTCAAGGACCCTTCCCGTCTAATAAAGGTAACAGGTATATATTGGTAGCTGTGGACTATATGTCTAAATGGGTGGAAGCTATTGCTTCACCTAACTGCGATGCCAAGACCGTGATTAAAATGTTTAAAAAGATTATTTTTTTCCCGATTTGGTGTCCCTTGGGTCGTCATTAGTGATGAGGGAATGCATTTTAAAGAAAAGAAACTCACAGCTATTCTGTCTAAAGTCGGTGTCCAACATCATCGCGGTTTGGGGTATCATCCCCAAACTAGTGAACAGGTTGAGGTCTTGTAGACACCTCGTTTCTGCACCTCCCGCAAACCACCCGGTGATGATTGGGCCGCATGTTTGGTACGCGGAACGATTTGTGACAGTTCATAAGTTTATCGTCAAGTGAGTGCTCAAACATTAATGTCTACCCCTTAGTTGTCATCTACGTGCCGATACGGTCGTTTTGACAGTAATTAGAGTACATTTGGAGTCTGGGTCAAAAACCGTCTTCATTTCCTAAAACCGTCAAATCCCGAGTCAAAGCAATGTGCTTGTCTACCTAAGGTTAGGATGTCATAAAATGTTGAGATTATATCTCATTTTGAGTCCCATGTCACTTCTTTAGGCTAAACATAAAGTTTACATTACAAAATGTGCATTTCATTTAGTTAAAATGACAACCCGATCTTTAGGCCCGTTTTACGAGGTGATAACGACTTTTTTGGGTCAGGCCTATTTCACATAAAGTTCTAGATCTCTTTCTTAGCTTTCCAACGCCACCGAAATCACCTTATTCCGAGTCTTGTAGAGAAAGTTATGCCTAAAATACGACAGGCTGTCAAACGCGTTTTCTACGCGAAGAGGAACCTACCCGGGAAAGGACGCAGCAGGTGCTGCGCCTCTTCCAAGGGACGCAGCACCTGCTGCGCCTTTTCCCAGGGCTTTCTTTTTGTCCAAGTTTCCGTGTTTTAACCTAAGTCGGTTGTTTCCGGATCTTTCCTTCCGTATCCTACTCTTACCATAATTTCGTCGCGTGATTAGTATAAATAGGAGCCTTCGCTCCTCATATTTCTCACGCGAGTGTCCGCCCTTCTCTTCTCCCTTTGCATTCTAGACTTCGTTCTTACTAATTGGCGCCTACGTGCTTGGACTTCCGACCACGTAAGCTCGGATCTTTCCGGGTACCAGCCTCTCCGTTGCATGACCGACCAATTTGACCAACTACACTCAATCAACTTAATTTAATCAATCGTTTTCCTCTTACGAGGGCACTCTTTCCTTGCATTCGCGTCGAGCATTCACTAGTCGATATCTTAGTTCATCTCGTTTCGTCAACATGTAAGTCTGAGGGTGTATAATCCTCTTTTATTTATTGTATTTTTGTACTTTTAATTATCGTATCATTATTGTAAGATTTATGTCGAAAGCACCGTTAAAATCGATTTCTAAAACCGTCTTTCAAACCTGTTTTTGCGGATTTCCAGTAGACAGACGTCGAGAAAAGACGCAGCAACTGCTGCGCCTCTTCGAAGGAGCGCAGTTCCTGCTGCGCCTCTTCGTGAGGCTGCCGCAGTTCCTGCTTCTTTTCTTCTTCTTCGTCCTCTATAATTCGTTTTGGTTTATTTGTTTTTCACGTGTTTTCTTAAATTATTCGTTCATTATCATTAATATTCACATGTATATTGTATCATATTAATCATCATCTTTAACATGTTTTAATTATTCAAATCCGACTTAAATCCCAAATAATTCATATTCGCGGGTTTTCGTCACTAAATTCAAACCCGGATTTTAGAGATTCAATTTGTTCATATTGAGTTTCTGGAATTCGTCATTGATATAGTTTTCATCTGTTCATTCACGTGTTCGTCATTAATTTGTCATCAATTCATCATGTTTAGTTTGTTCTATTCACCGATGTCACTAATTAATCATTCATTAACATCGCCCCTTCATGTAATTAATCCGTTTAATTCCATCTCATCCATGTTTTATCGCTTTCATGACCTCATTCATATGTGAATAACATGCTAATCACTTTCATCCGAGTCATATATCGTAATTAATCCTTAAAAATAACAATTAATATTAACGACTTGCAGTTCCGGCTTCACAGCCAGAACTCACCCTTGAACAGACGCAAGAATCGCGCGCCTCTTCCAAAGGGCGATCTCGCTGCGCTGTTCCAGGTTGAGCTCGCTCTCGAACTCCCTTTCTCGCCTTGACCTAGTTTAATTAGTTTACGTATTAATCTACTATTATTCGTATTATCACCTTCACATTTTTTGTCGTAATTCCTTCTTTTATTCCTTTTTCTCAAATTATCCGTTTTGAAGGTATTTTCGACATAAATCGCCTATCCAATGTAATTATTGTAATTTTCATAATTATTGTATTTCTTTTATTGTATTCCTTTCATTTGTGTGCTTTCACATATGAATTGAACATTAAAATCCTACTTCGACATTAATTGTTTGCTAAATTACGTGTCAACCGACTTAGTTAATTCTTCACATGTTTGGATTAAAACTTGGATGTTGCATTGCATGCATATAGCCGACGATATATCAAGTACGAATAACTTCCCTAATCATTAGTAGAGGCCGCTATCGAGGCGGGCGGGATTAGGTGTTCGATCAAAAGAGCTTCCTAATACGTACCCTCACCCCTTACTCCAGATCTCCGTGAGCACCCGTGTTCATTGGCATCCACGAGAGTCATTCTAGACATAGAATGCTAAGGGTAACGATTGCTTAGTGTTCATGTCACTACTTTGTGTCTTGACATGACACGAGGTACTCGAACGGTTCCAATTTCCCATAAAAATTGGTGGCGACTCCATACAAAATGCAAACGCTTGTTTCGTTTCTCACCAAGCGCCCCCGTGGGCGGCCCGCTGTCCACAGTTTGGCGACTCCGCTGGGGAAAATACACTTACGTGTAGCAAGGGTGAAACTTGAACAAGGTTAGGGAATAAGTTTGTACAAGACAATTGTCGGTTTTCATAACTCGGTCTTCCTAGACCGTTTATTCGGCCTTCCTAGGCCCAACCCAACCCATTCGACCAATCGTCCCGTCTAAACGGTCCTAATTCTTATTTGGGCCTAAGGATGGATGGCGATTGACGTCATCCATACCATGATGCTTACTCTTGTTTGTATCAAGGGCCTTCACTACTTGAGGAAATGGACTAGGAATCGGCCTTACTCTTGTTTGGCACGAGCCTCTCCACAGACTTCGGGTTTGATGGTTCGGTATGGCAACCCACCCTTTAAACCAAAACCCTTTTAAATGCACTCAACATCCCGTTATAATGCTTGTATAATGCTTGTACATTACATGATCACCATTTTCTAAACAAAACCATGACGATTTTTCAAAAATCAAAACCCCTTTTCTTAATCAAAATTTCGAAATAGGCCATTTGATTAGCGCAAAATCCAGTCGAAACTCTGTCCGTTTATCGAGTCAAACTTCGGGCCTCAAACCCATTTCAAAATTAAATACAAAAACAAAACAAAAAACGTAACAAAAAAGGAGTCCAAAAAAGAAAAAAGAAAAAAAAAAAAAAAAAAACGTTTTATCCAAAATATTTTCAAACATGTAAATGTGTAATTTCAATTGGGCTAAGTTAGAGTCAAAGTTCAAACCGACTATGTCCTAGTCCGAACTCTGTCGAGTCATAAACCCGTCTTCCTTTACATTTTGGGTCTTTTCAAAATTCAAGTCAAGTCCTAAGGCGTCACGCCGTCGTTTTGGACCCCCTACCCCAATTCAGTTAGGATCTAAACACTCGAGTCACACGTTCCGAGGCTCAACACACGAGTCTCAATGGGCCTCATATTTGAGTCTAAACTACAATAGTCTTCTTAACACCTATAAGCAAACCTCAAGTCCAGAATCAACATGTGTCATCAATCCCGTCAATAGGGTCAATCATATTAGGGTCACTCTGTCAAAGTCAACACTCGAGTCTAAAATTATAGTCAAGCACCGTAAATTCAAACACGAGAAGTCGTTCACGACATTTCATGAATTCACAAGTCAACTCTAGATTTGCCATCTTGTCCCTTCCTTTGTTTGTTGCCTTGGTGTGCGTGATCCCATGTCGAATCGAGTTGTAATGCGCGTCATTTCTGTCGAGTAGGAATCCAGCAAGTTCTGTCAATCAGCAAGGTCACGAAGAAGTTCAAGCCACAATCACTGTGTCTCTCCAAGATGTTTATGCCATGGTCCTACGAGTGCAAGATACAGTGGAAAATTTGAGCATTCGCGTCTTCACCCTCGAGAATGGAATGGTGGAAAAGAACACACCACCTAGAGAAACCTCTAGTCTAGGTCATCCAAAGCTTACCTCTTGCAATAACAATCGTCCTAGAAAGCCAAAAACAGCTGAAAAGAAACCTGGGAGGCATCAAAGGGTGCTTACCGATTTAGGCATGTCTTATGCCGATGCTTTGAAGAGACTTTCTGCCCAAGGCATGCTACATCCAATAGGACCGACTCCGGATCCACCTTTAGAGAAACAAGTGAACCTCTGGAAGGGCAACAAATATTGCTTATATCACCAAGGTAGAGGCCATGATATTGAAGAGTGTTTTCTCTTGAAACACACCATCGAAGATATGATCGAAGAGGGCAAGCTTCCTAAGCCACCTTCCGCCAAGAAATCCAAGAAGATCGACCCTCTTGGGTCTAGTATCATTAAACATGACGAAGAATCATCCCTAGACTGTCCTCACCTCCTCGCTCCTCATGGTAGTGGGGAAATCAATGTCCTCGAAGACGAAGATATCCAAAGTGGAATGCTCATGCTTTCCATTGCCTTCAACAACAAATTCTCCAAGATAGAAGGAGCCATTGATTTCCTAAACTCTCGACTTTCCAACATAGAGAACCAGTTTGCTGAAATGGGTAAGAAGCTTGATGCCAAACCTCTCAAGATGAAAAGCTTCCAGACAAACCCTCAACCTAATAGTCCTAAAGCAAAAACTGAGCAATGTATCTTTAGTTCTTCTAATCCAAGCATCAAAATCAACAAAGTCAACCTCATGGAGCCTTTGTCGAAGAACTCTCCCAGGTCATTCACAAGTCTAGGCATACCGTACGCCCTAGCCTTAAGCAAATTATCCTCTCTAGGTCTTCTTGAACCAATAGGGCCTACCCCAGATCCGGAAAGGAAGTCTAAGTTTTGGGATGGCAATTCGTATTGTCAATACCATAGAGGAAGGGGACATGACACCGAGAATTGCTACAAACTAAAGAATATCATCCAGGATAATATCGAGAACGGCAAGTACCATGAATCGACCTTTGCTCAAGCTGACATTAAGTGTGATAGGGCTAAACTCTTGGAAGCCCCACCCAGAAGACCGAGACGGGCTCCTAGAGCATTCGCTAACCTTGGCATTACTTATGCGGCGGCACTACAAATGTTAGTATCACAGGGCAAATTACACCTAATCGGTCCAACTCCAGACCCTGAAAACATACTACCTAGATGGGACAGTAATGCATATTGCCAATATCATCGTGGTAGGGGACATGATACAGAAGCGTGCTTTTGTTTGAAGCATATAATCCAAGATATGATTGAAAGTGGGAAGTTGTCCCTCTCAACTTTTAACCTACAAGGTAGCTTAGGCAATCCTCATGGATATACCACTTATCAAGAAACTCTTCTTGACTGTTATCCTTCCAGTGTTCCCAATGATGAGGACGAGGTGCTCAAATGGGTGAATGCTCAAAGTCAGATGCCGAAGCCAGTTGCTGGAGGAGAAAATGTTCAAGCATGGGTCGCTGATTACGAGTCTAGATCTAAGACCGAGTCAAAGTCCGAGTCCGAGTCCGAGTCTTAGGCTTTCCATCTCATATTTGTTCTAGTGTCTTTCTTCGTGTCCATTTTCATTCCTAGTGACAACCTGGGGGCTGTCCCACGAGTCACATGTCTTCTCGAATCTATGTTAAATACATTTATTATCCATTTCAATAAAAGCACACTTTTCAATCCACATATTCTATCATATCTCTTCCTCTACCCTTTTCCTGTGACAACAAGATTTGGTTTGAGATGTTTTTTTAAAATAACAACAACGCATGATAGTCGATGTGAGTGCACTTAAATGATGTTCCGTTCAAAGTTGTAGAGGACCTGAAACTCCGTGTTCTTTTCTTACCTATTCCATGTCTGGCAATAGAAACCACAATATGACCCCAGTTTAGACGAGCCTATCTCAAGAGATTCTAAGACAAATCCAGACCATCTCCCTTGTTAACGATCCATGACGGAAGGCAAGCCCATTCCCCACAATAAACAACCCGTGTTACTAAAAACCAACCCGTTTCACATCCAAAGGTGCTAGTCTGACTCAAATACATGGTAGCAAGAAAGTCCAAGACAATATGAGCCACGATCAAAGACAAAGGCTCAATCAAGAGAAATACCCAAGATTAATATCCGAAGCCGTAGTTATGCCTGTAATCCAAGACAAAAGAATCAAAAGAAGAAGGCTCAATCAAGCAAGTCAATGTCAATATCCAAAGTCAAAGTTATCTTCAAAAAACCGGAATCAAGAATCTGAGCAAAAGCCAAGATATATTCTAGACCAAGAATTTAAGTCTGAATCAAGAACAATATTGAGCGGAATACTGCTGAAGTCTATACCCATCAAGATGGTCATCTAGCACCTTCACTTAGCCTTTCACACATCATAAACCCTAAGTCCTTCTCGAGACCGTTACAGGGAGATAGTTAGGAATTTTGAGAATCCTCTCAAGCTCGTCAAATATACCCATCCTTTAGGGCCAAGACATGGAAATTTGAACCCACATCATTTTAACCTACCTATTTGTGCTCAGGCTACATCAAGCCAAGAGACTCCGTTTCCAAGCCATATTACAAGACATAACCCCATTAAGCCTTAACTCCACAAAATCAAGCTCCAGAGATTTGTTCATCAAGGCCTCTTATTACCAAGCTCCACATTCCAGATATCCAATCCAGTTTCACCTTGAACCAGACACGGAGTCTTCAATACTTTGCAACCCAGAACGGGACATACCCCAATTCATCCTTAGGGTCCACTAAGTGTGCTCACATGACAAGGAAATTTTTACAAATTTAGTTATACCTCTTTGGTCTATGATCAGAGGGAGTTATCTCAAATCGATTCTTCGAGTCACCAAAGGAATATTGCCCTTGTGACCCCTGCACTTTAAGGTCCTGACAACATAGCTTAGGCACACACCTGAACTACGATCTGGTTTGATTTCACCTTTTCAGGTGGATACGTAGGCAATCCACAAGGACACAACCATCTCAACCATCACAATTTTCAACCTTCCAGCCTCAATTAACATCCCTTCCACAACCAACACCTCTATACTGGGGGCTCCTTCTTGTCGCCCAGCCTCTTTTTTATCAAAGTCCAGAGTCATCTTCTCATCCTGGGGGCTTCTCTTCCAAGATGCCACCCTTCCTTTATTCCTCTAAGTCTAGTTAGTACTCGGTCCGGGCAATGACAAAGGTCTTAGATCGATTCTCCAAGTCATCGTGCCTCAAGAGAGGTCTCTTTTACAGCAAACGGTGGTGAAAGAAGTCCAAGTAGACAGATGATCCATGGCTCATGCCTTGCCTTTATATGCCTTCATCATTCTTGCAATTCTTATACCTTTGCAACTGATACGCATTGTCACCCACACTTGGCTAGGGGTTGCGCATACTTAAGCAAAGTCTGTCAAAGTCATCCTTGTGTCACGTCAAATCTAAGTTAGTGTCGCGTCAGTCAAACCTAAGTCTACATTTCGCGTCGTGTCCTAGTAGGTCTGTGTCATGACAAGTCCTATGTCTAAAGCCCATTGAATATGCATATCGCATTACAAACGACAAATTTCTTCGAACAAGTTTTAAACACTTTTTAAAAAAAGAAACGACTTTTGCAAAACCTATGTGTTCCCTCATTCCAAGTCCATGTGATAATTGCTTACATGCATATATTAGATTGCATTCTTGTGTGGCTACTAACCATGCAGGTAAGTATCAGAAGCAGTACTTTACCAAGACTTCGCTTGAAACAACGAGCGAGTATTCTCTGACAGGTGTTTCGACACGCCTTCATTATATTTCCCCAAGCGAGAGTAAGCGGATGGACAATCTCTCTCAAGACCTGGAAATAAATTCCCGATTACGTTCCCCAACGAGAGTTCACGGCCGACAGTCACTTCCTCTCGAGACATGGAGATCAACATCAACCCCAAGACTTATCGAAGTTTGTTTGAAGACGACCCAAGCAGATTTCTCCCAGCAGTTCCTTTGTGTCCCGCTACTCACAATATTTTTTTGTTTCCTCATAGAGTTCGGCAAAGGTGTCGTTCTTCGAAAGTTCCCAAACCAAATCCTCCTTCCTTAGGTTCGTAAACCCAAAGTTAGGATTCTTACCCCTAGATTCTTATATCCCAGAATGGCCTCCTTTAGGTTCATAAACCTTTAAGCTCCCCCACGAACGTCCTTAGGTTCCTAAACCCATAAATCCTTTTGGAGTTCTCATACCTCAGGAAGCTTGAGCGCACGCGTTTAAAATAAGAATTAGTAACCCAGTAGTTCCTGAACTTAACCCTAGGATCCCAATTCCACTTAGGTTCATAAGCCTTTAAGTTCCCATACCAGCCGTCTTTTAGGTTCATATACCCAGGTTCGCACACCTAGCTTCTTTTAGGTTCCCAAACTCCCTAGAGTTCATACACTTCTACCCTTAGGATCATATTCCTTAGGATCACCTTTTCCTTTTAGGATCATATTCCTTTAGGATCACCCTTCCTTAGAGTTCCTATACTCAAACCTTGGTTACCCCTTAAGTTGAACTTATATTTGGCCTCCTTCCCGTCGATGTTTTCCTTTAGGTTCCCACATCCTAGCACAATCCTTATATATCCTTTAGGTCTTAACCTTAGCTCCTACGCTTACCCTTAGCTCCTACGCACCTCCGGAAGCATCTCGAGAAAGAAGTCTCAGGTATGGTCTCTTCTTATGGCTGGCGAGCTTCCTTACGTAGTCTAATGGACTTTAAACGACCCTCCCCGATAGTCGACAGACTCTAAAATGTTCCCGACGACAGGTCCTTGGTTCAGACCCCTTGAACCGCCTCGCGTCGCCATAGTCGTCAGGTTGTAATCTTCGATTGACCTGATGGCTATACTTTGACTTTCGCCTTGTCCAAGCCTCAGTCAAAGTGGGGGCTCTGTAGACACCTCGTTTCTGCACCTCCCGCAAACCACCCGGTGATGATTGGGCCGCATGTTTGGTACGCGGAACGATTTGTGACAGTTCGTAAGTTTATCGTCAAGTGAGTGATCAAACATTAATGTCTACCCCTTAGTTGTCATCTACGTGCCGATACGGTCGTTTTGACAGTAATTAGAGTACATTTGGAGTCTGGGTCAAAAACCGTCTTCATTTCCTAAAACCGTTAAATCCCGAGTCAAAGCAATGTGCTTGTCTACCTAAGGTTAGGATGTCATAAAATGTTGAGATTATATCTCATTTTGAGTCCCATGTCACTTCTTTAGGCTAAACATAAAGTTTACATTACAAAATGTGCATTTCATTTAGTTAAAATGACAACCCGATCTTTAGGCCCGTTTTACGAGGTGATAACGACTTTTTTGGGTCAGGCCTATTTCACATAAAGTTCTAGATCTCTTTCTTAGCTTTCCAACGCCACCGAAATCACCTTATTCCGAGTCTTGTAGAGAAAGTTATGCCTAAAATACGACAGGCTGTCAAACGCGTTTTCTACGCGAAGAGGAACCTACCGGGAAAGGACGCGGCAGGTCGCGCGCCTCTTCCAAGGGACGCAGCACTCGCCGCGCCTTTTCCAGGGCTTTCTTTTTGTCCAAGTTTCCGTGTTTTAACCTAAGTCGGTTGTTTCCGGATCTTTCCTTCCGTATCCTACTCTTACCATAATTTCGTCGCGTGATTAGTATAAATAGGAGCCTTCGCTCCTCATATTTCTCACGCGAGTGTCCGCCCTTCTCTTCTCCCTTTGCATTCTAGACTTCGTTCTTACTAATTGGCGCCTACGTGCTTGGACTTCCGACCACGTAAGCTCGGATCTTCCGGTACCACCTCTCTCCGTTGCATGACCGACCAATTTGACCAACTACACTCAATCAACTTAATTTAATCAATCGTTTTCCTCTTACGAGGGCACTCTTTCCTTGCATTCGCGTCGAGCATTCACTAGTCGATATCTTAGTTCATCTCGTTTCGTCAACATGTAAGTCTGAGGGTGTATATTCCTCTTTTATTTATTGTATTTTTGTACTTTTAATTATCGTATCATTATTGTAAGATTTATGTCGAAAGCACCGTTAAAATCGATTTCTAAAACCGTCTTTCAAACCTGTTTTTGCGGATTTCCAGAGATGACGCGTCGAGAAAAGACGCAAAGAATCGCCGCGCCTCTTCGAAGGAGCGCGGTTCTCTTGCGCCTCTTCGTGAGGGCGCCGATTCCTCGCTTCTTTCTTCTTCTTCGTCCTCTATAATTCGTTTTGGTTTATTTGTTTTTCACGTGTTTTCTTAAATTATTCGTTCATTATCATTAATATTCACATGTATATTGTATCATATTAATCATCATCTTTAACATGTTTTAATTATTCAAATCCGACTTAAATCCCAAATAATTCATATTCGCGGGTTTTCGTCACTAAATTCAAACCCGGATTTTAGAGATTCAATTTGTTCATATTGAGTTTCTGGAATTCGTCATTGATATAGTTTTCATCTGTTCATTCACGTGTTCGTCATTAATTTGTCATCAATTCATCATGTTTAGTTTGTTCTATTCACCGATGTCACTAATTAATCATTCATTAACATCGCCCCTTCATGTAATTAATCCGTTTAATTCCATCTCATCCATGTTTTATCGCTTTCATGACCTCATTCATATGTGAATAACATGCTAATCACTTTCATCCGAGTCATATATCGTAATTAATCCTTAAAAATAACAATTAATATTAACGACTTCATAGTTAAAACGCCGGCGAGAACTCACCCTTGGAAACAGACGCAAAGAATCGCCGCGCCTCTTCCAAAGGGCGATCTCTCGCGCTACTGTTCAGTTGAGCTCTGCCTCTGAACTCCCTTTCTGCCTTGACCTAGTTTAATTAGTTTACGTATTAATCTACTATTATTCGTATTATCACCTTCTGTTTTGTCGTAATTCCTTCTTTTATTCCTTTTTCTCAAATTATCCGTTTTAAAGGTATTTTCGACATAAATCGCCTATCCAATGTAATTATTGTAATTTTCATAATTATTGTATTTCTTTTATTGTATTCCTTTCATTTGTGTGCTTTCACATATGAATTGAACATTAAAATCCTACTTCGACATTAATTGTTTGCTAAATTACGTGTCAACCGACTTAGTTAATTCTTCACATGTTAGGATTAAAACTTGGATGTTGCATTGCATGCATATAGCCGACGATATATCAAGTACGAATAACTTCCCTAATCATTAGTAGAGGCCGCTATCGAGGCGGGCGGGATTAGGTGTTCGATCAAAAGAGCTTCCTAATACGTACCCTCACCCCTTACTCCAGATCTCCGTGAGCACCCGTGTTCATTGGCATCCACGAGAGTCATTCTAGACATAGAATGCTAAGGGTAACGATTGCTTAGTGTTCATGTCACTACTTTGTGTCTTGACATGACACGAGGTACTCGAACGGTTCCAATTTCCCATAAAAATTGGTGGCGACTCCATACAAAATGCAAACGCTTGTTTCGTTTCTCACCAAGCGCCCCCGTGGGCGGCCCGCTGTCCACAGGTCTCTAATAGGGAACTAAAGGAGATTTTAGCTAAAGTTGTCTCGAAATCACGGAAGGATTGGAGTCTTAAATTAGATGACACATTATGGGCATATCAGACTGC
This sequence comes from Silene latifolia, assembly GCF_048544455.1. Classification (NCBI taxonomy): domain Eukaryota; kingdom Viridiplantae; phylum Streptophyta; class Magnoliopsida; order Caryophyllales; family Caryophyllaceae; genus Silene; species Silene latifolia. Next base: position 28,472,025 of record NC_133529.1, read on the forward strand.
TTTTAAAACACCGATTGGTGCATCACCATATCGGTTGGTTTATGGGAAGTCTTGTCATTTACCTGTTGACCTAGAGTGTAAGGCTTGGTGGGCTATTCATGAATTAAATTATGATCCTAAGCTGTGTGGTCAGAACCGTTTATTTCAGCTAGTTGAGTTGGAAGAGTTTAGGCTAAATGCATGTGATAGCTCACGCATCTACAAAGAGAAAACGAAGAGATGGCACGACAAAAGGATCATACCTCGAGAATTCCATGTCGGGCAGAAGGTGTTGCTGTTTAATGTCCGACTGCGCTTATTTCTTGGTAAGCTGAAGTCCAGGTGGAGTGGCCCTTATACAGTGACTACTGTCACCAAATTTGGGTCCATTGAATTAGAGAATTCCGAGGGCGAAAGATTTAAAGTGAATGGTCAATATGTCAAGCATTACTATGACGCAAATGACTTTGTTGGCAAGGTTGAAATTTTCTACTTCGACAATCCAGATGAGCCAGATAATTGAAGTCAACAGGTCGTGCGGGACCTCTTAAACCTGCGCTATCCGGGAGGCAACCCGACTTGTAATTTATTGTTGTTTATTGCAAAATTGCAAGAACATCACGTGAACTCTTCGATCGATTAGTAAAAGGTCTCGATCGAGCACTTTTGCTGCCAACTCTCCTCGATCGAACACCCCCTTTCCTCGATCGAGTACCTAAAAAAAAGAACACCTCGATCAAGAGCCTCACTTCCTCGATCGAACACTTTCTCAAGTCTCATCCACTCGACCGAATGCCTTATATCTCGATCGAGTACTACTGCTTTGCCTCGTGTCTTGCGAGGTTGTCACGGGGCTGTTAACGACCTTCCATGTTGCTGGCTGGTTTGGGGAGGTCGTTAATTCGCGTCATCTTGTAAGTTTTACGAGCTTACACTATTCTTTTCTCTTCAGTTCGCATTTCTTCTCCCTATTTTTGGTACAATGAGGGCATTGTACGGTTTGGTTTGGGGAGGGTTTGCATCCATATCTGTGTCTGCACGTTATTTTTATTGCATTTCAGTTTGCACGTTTATTTTTGCATGCACTGTTTTTTTAATTCAAAAATCCCATAAAATTCAAAATTTCACGTTTGTTTTTGCATATAGGTTGAGTCGGAACGTTGGAACTTTTATGCTACTTTGAGTCTTTTACCCTTGTCTTGCACATTCTTAAAATTTTTGTTGGCATGGTAATGTGCATAATCTCTGAGTTTTTGGTTTAAATTTATCTGAACGAATAGGCTTGACTCAAATATTGGCAAGCTACATATACATTCTAAGGTTTAGAGCTTGATAAACTGGTGACATTCATGACCAGTTTCATTTAGGATATGAGTAGTACTCTCTATAAGACATGTAACATCAATTTACACGAGCATGACATTCTTTTCTCGGTACCTGTATATATTCGGTTTGCGGTGGTGACACACGTAGATAGGTAACTTACAACCCTTCTTTCATTACTACTCATTAACTTCACATTAGCCAAATTTGCCTTTTGACCCCCTAACTACATCCAAATTTAGTCGGGCCTTGTCAAGCTAGTTGAGTGGTTTTTGTGGGTATGCTGTTATCCATGTCAGATTTGGTTCGCTTTGAAAGATTTGAAGTTGGTAGTGTGAATTGAAAAAGAAGAAAAATGAAATGAATAAGTTGAAAAAGAAATATGAAAGAAAGAAAAAATGATGAAGAAAAAGAAAAAAACCATATGGAAAAGGATCGTTGAATAATACTCCCATGCTTATCATTACTTTTCATGGGGAGTCTTTCGTTGGCGTGAGTGATGTTTTGCCACAATTGCACGGTTTTACGTTTTGTATTGAGTAGTGAAGCGGAATGAGTTTACTATTTGGTTATGGTTGTACTATCTTGGCTTTACCTCCACTTATCCAAATTTATTTTGCCCCTTCTTACCCAATTACCTCACCTCTCATTACATGTAAGTCCTCGGCGTGTGTCTTGGACCTGATTGGTTGGAATGCATATGTACGGTCAGTAGAAATCGGTTTCATGCTAGTTTGCATGCATGTTCTTATAGGTCGAGTTAGGTCAGCATCTTTACTTCTTTCTATCTTATGCAATTATACTCACCTTGTGCTTAATTTGTGCGATGAGTGACCCGTGAGAGTCCGATATAAATGAGTCTTGCAAGGTAGACGGTTCAGTAGTTTAAAACATTGATTTACCTCGTTTGCACTTGACCTTTTGCTACTTTGTTGTTTGTTGCATTAAATTGTTTTGGGTGGACGTTTTGTAGCTGGTAATTTGGTCCCGTTCCATTAGTTCCTTTAGTTGCATTTATAGTTTTCTTGGGGACAAGCAAAGGTTTGGTTTGGGGAGGTTTGATGCGTGTATTTTATATAAGGTTTTTACCCTACATTTACACGCATTTCTATGTTATTTATGTGGCATCTAGCTACAAATATCCCCTGAATAGTCTACTTTGGTTTGTCTTGTATTAATTGCAGGTATGAACCAGAAAGGAGCAAATTCGAACCTGAACTTGTCCCAATCGCATGCATTTTGGGGAAGGAAGAATCGGAGCTTGTAATCTGTCACTTAGAGATACGTGAAGTGGCTTCGGAAGGTGTTTTGAGTTCATCCGCGCTAATATAGCTCAATCAACTAAGTTGGCTGCTGAAAACTGGTCGATTGAATGCTTTATCCTGCTAAAGATCCTCGATCGAGTAACTACTGTACTCGATTGAGAGGGGCGTTCTCTGGATTCCTCGATCGAGTATCTGTTGTCCTCGATCAAGTTATTTGGTCTGGATTTTGCTCGATCGAGTTGTTTGGTCTGGATTTTGCTTGATCGAGTGGTTTCATTCTACTCGATCGAGTAGTTTTTACCGCGAGGATATTTTCTACGCAAGGATATTCTATTTTCTATCTTAGAATAAATAGGATGACGGCAGTAGAACAATTATCACTTCTTCTACCTTTAACTTTTGGATCTGAAACTTTCATCTCATCTCTTTCCTTTTGCACTTTACTTTTTAGACCTAAATACTCCATTGCTTGGAATTCTCTTGTAATCGGTATTTCGGTTCTTTATTTCAATTAATTATTATTGCAATTCTTATTCTTGTTCTTTCCATCTTCTCTCTATTGATTCTTTCCCTTGTTTTGCTTAGCAATTTATCACCATGTTGAATTTGTTTGTCTTATTTGTTATCATTAATATCTTCATAATAGTTATGCATAGATAATCCCTTCATGCTAGGGCATAGAGGAGCCATGGTAATTTGGGAGACTATGAATCCGTGATTAGGGTTTAGTACGAATTGGGTCTGTGTTGTTAATCATTGCATTAAATAGCGATTAGTTGCTTGAGTCGACTCATTTAGCTAATTGATTTAGTACACCTTGACCTAGATCGAAAGATTGGAAGAGGTAAGACTTGCAATGAACATTAAGGCATTCTAATGAGGGTGAAAGCTAAGTTAGTAATATTTTAGGGCGAATAGTGGACCGAGAGGACTTTTTCATTACCCTGCAGACCAAATTTATGCTGACCTTTGACCCTAGATTGGACTCCTAGAAAACCATGGTGAACCGACTGTCCTAACTGCTTCTCTTTATCTGTTAATCTCTCTACAGTTTAACCCTTGTTCCCCCTCTGCTCTCTTCCCTTATATCTTCATAGTTTAGAACCAAAACAATCAAACCCCCAAGAAACAGTAACTTAGACGGACTTACTTTAGCATACAACATTCCCATCTCCCTGTGGATTCGATACCCGACTTACCTCTGCTGCATTAGTTAGAGCCAGTTGGTTTTATTTTTGATAGGTTTGCGACAGCCGTGTCAATGATCGTGGTGATTTGCGTATTCCAGGTAGGGTTTCCCTACTCGATTATTGATTACATAGTTGTTGGTGATGGTTGTGTTTATTATTGATCTTTATCGTATTGGATTGTATTGGTGTTGTTGTTGTATATTTGGTTGTGTTGTGTTTATCTGTGGTTCGCGAGGCGTGTCCTCAGCTTAGTTGAGTCACTTGCGGGAGTGGCTTCACGCCCTTGATTCGCCCTCTGTGGAACCCGCCACAGGAGGGGATGTGCACATTAAGGAACATAGGTTATCGCTCGGAATGGATGAGCAGGGATTTGGTGGGTACGGCTGCGATCCCCCACTGGCGGCGTGGAATATCTGTTGCGATGGGTATTCTGGCAGGACTACACACTTTAGTGTGTAGTCAGGTGTGTGGAGTTGTGACAGAGTTTGGGGTGATTTGTGTGTTGTATCTTATGTATTATGTTTTTAGTAATCAGTAACTGACCCTGTTTTAAATGTTTTGAAAAGTGTGGTGGTCGATTCGGGGATGGTGAGTAGTTGTTGAGCAGGTAAGAGATGGCTTGCGCGAGGGATAGCTGGGATGGAGTCGTCACATATCTTTAAAGTCTTCCGCTGTGTCTTGAACTTAGTTTTCTTTTCAGTTGGTTTGGTTTTGAGAACATTTGTATTTACTTTACAGTTTGGTTTTGGAATTGTAATCACTTAAACTCATTTACTTAATTAAGTACGTTTCTTTATGGTCTATTTGATATACATTGCCTCAGGTAACCGAGATGGTAGCATTTCCATGCATTAGGTGGTCTTGGTAAGGCACCTTGATGTATGGGAGTGTTACAGAATCGGTCTCTTCAGGTTCAATTAATACAAGTCAATTATTAGGACATAATACTCCGTGTACAATAATAAACCTCGAGTTGGTCATATTGATATTGGGGCATATCAAATAACGGGTATCCATGCGAGTTGAAGGGTCAAGTTATTCGGTCAAGTCATTCAAAGCCGGACAATTTTACCATCCCCCTTATACTAAAAGAATAAGAAATCTCCAAATTTTCCCTCCTAAATGAATTTGGCAATTAGTAGATTATACAACCAGTTGTATACATCTGGTTGTATAGATATAGAGCTTTATAATAAAGAATTTGAGCTTATATGTACATTTTACGAGCTTTATTGAAAAGAATCTGAGCGCCTTTATAAAAAATTTAACCTTAATATATTATAATGAAACACAAAAATAATAAATATAAACTCAATTAGATTTTAATTTTAACACCTACAAAATTAAAATGTAACTCAAATACTTTAAAAACTCGAAAAGATTGTGATACGTGCAATTTATATAGACTTTTTAGCCTCTTATTTCACGTATTTCTATTCCATTTTCATTGCTTTGTATTGTAATATGCCCCAAATTGGCTACTTTGGTTTGTTTTGTCTTAATTGCAGAAATGGACCTAAAAGTAGTGGAATCGCACCTTATTCGTCCTACTTAGCATGCATTTTAAGTAGGCGGAGATTTAGAGCAGACGTCGTACCTCAGGAAGCGTGAAGGAAAGTCCTAGAAAGCTAACTAATGAGTATCAAGGCTGTTTTCAGTGGATATTTACTCGATCGAGAGCTTTTAGAGGTCGATCGAGTGGTTTAGCAGCCGCGGGTGGTCGATCGAGTGGTTCTTGAACTCGATCGAAATGAGCTAATTTGGAAGTGTTCGATCGAGAGCTGCTTTTGCTCGATCAAACAATTTTGCTGAAGATTCACTCGATCGAGTAGTCTGAAAAGGCTCGATCGAGTGACTAGCTATATTACGCGGGCTTCTTAATCCGTGTTTAGGTTTACTTATGTTAATTTTCACTTCCCTATATAAAAGAAGTCGTCATTAGGTCATAAGTACGTTTTGCTACTCATACTTTACTCTTAAAAACACTGTTTACTCTCAATTACTGCTGCTACTTGTTCTTTACGCCGGATTCGCTCTTTTGTAATCTCTCTCTCTCTCTCTCTCTCTTAATCTCAATCTAATCTTTTGCTTGCCTTAATTATTGTTCCTCTTTATTTCTTTGTCTCTTAATTGCTACTGTTATTATTGTTAGTATACGATTCACTTCTTTATTCTCTTTATCATGTCTTCTCTTAATATGCTTATCATCGTTGTTGTTGTTAAATCCGATAACATGAGTAGCTAAATCCTTTTATGTTAGGATTAGGGGAGCCATGGTAGTAAAGTGACGATATTGTGAATAGGCTAGATAATTAATTGTGAGAACCTGTGACCATAGCAATATAACTGTAACATGTTTAGTTGAGTGCACGCTTCTAAATAACTTTAATCTGGCTAACTTTGCTTCTAGATCGGAAGATTGGAATGAACATACCTGCTATGAACAGTAGACTAGCCTAATGAGGACGAAAGTTAAGTTAGTTGTAATCTAGGGTGGATAGCGGACCGGAAGGACCTTTCCCTTACCCTTCTCACAGTTGGTTGTCTAGACTATTCATGACTGAGTTAGCAAATTCCCAAGGTGAACCGAAATCCTGACATACCTCTCCTTATCGGATCAATCTTAGCTTTTTCTCACCTTTGTCTTTATTTCTCTTGCCTTACATCCCAGTAGTTTAGAAAACAAATTTAAAACCCCCAATTGTGACCCGACAGACGTACTTAGCAGATAGATACTTAGCCTCCCTATGGAGATCGACCATACTTACCGCTAGCTTCTGTTAGTTGTACTTAGGTATTTATTTTTGGTACCTAATGACGGTATCAAATTTTGGCGCCGTTGCCGGGGAGGCAACTATTTTATTTACTTGTTTCTTTTTGTCTGTCTTTAGCCTCAAGGAATTTATTCCTTGGGGCAATTCTTATCTTTTCCCTTAGTGTTGTTGTGATAGGCCCTACAGGTCCTACCTAGACAGTTCTAGGTAAAAGATCATCAAAGGGAAGACTTGAGTACATTTGATCTTCCACCTATGTTCCATCCTATGGCGCAACAGGTGGTTTATTGTGTGAGATGTGGTGCTGCTGGGCACAATGCCATTATTTGTTTGACAGGGAATAACGAAGTCTATGCGTTTAGCCAGCGTCGACAAGCCAGTCATTCCATTGCATATGTGCCGCCACATCCGTTTCAACAACAAGACTATAAAAAGCCTTCATTCGTCTGGCCACCGCAACAAGAAGTTCCTCCTCCTGATAAGCAAAAAGAGGAGATTGCTGAATTGAAGTCCTTGGTGAAGGCTATTGCGCTTCGAGCGCAAGAAATTGATACATTTAGAGAGGGTCGTATCAAGGAACTTGAGTCTCAAATAGCTCAATACGAAGACTTCTGCATGTTGGAATATGTGTCCTCAACAATAGTGCGATCAGATGATTTAATATCACAATTAAATCTCATATTAAGAATACGTAAGGGATGATTCATTATATAGTCAACTGATCAACATTAATCGGTAACGATTGGCTTGCTATAGTTTGACGTTACTGTCGTAGGACGGTGGTGGTCAGCTGATCCCTTAAGGTCACACCTAAAGGATGATGCCCTTATCAGTAAAGTTAATTAATTGTATGTCGATACAAGTTAATTAACTCCTTAAATAAGAACAATTTATATTTATGAGAGGAAATATGTATCTTATTGTAATGTGATTAAATAAGATTCAATTTAGTGAATTAATATGTTAATTTACTAAATTATGTTGAGGTTTTATAATTGTTTTGAGGTAGAGGTAATTAGTTATTTACATTTACAAGAGGTTGTAAATTTAACTAACTAGTTATTATGGGACCCATTATATGTTGATATAATGGTAAAATATTACTCACTAAGTTGAGTGAATATATATTTATTAATTTGTCTCATAATTGTTGTATGATCAAATTAATATTTAATTATGTAAGATAATTAAACATAAGACTTATAAGCATTTGTGGGACAAATATTATAAGACAAAAATGGACCAAAATAACTCATATGAATCGTCCAAATGGTAGGATGGTTGAGTTGCTTTTGTTTTTGTCATTTTGTTGTTGGAAAGATTCTCCAACATCTTATGACATGCCTACCCTACTACCTACACTTATAGATGATTGTGAAAGACATTTTGAGAAGAAAAATATGCTCTTATTAAGAGCATGAGGCCGGAACTCACATAGGTGAGAGAACATCTTTTGTTCTTATTATTCCACTCTCTTATTCTCATAAAAAATGGACATACTTTCACCACATGCAAAACCCTCTCACATATTCATTTCTTCTTCACCAAAAACTTGAGAAGTTTTGATTCAAATTGTTCAATGAGATTACTAATATTATTAGTGTAATATATGAGTATTAGTAATCAATTTTAAGGTAGACTACTAAATAAATATCTCGCAAATATCATTTAGTAGTGATAAGGGTTAAATATTGGGTGCAATCAAAAGGAGAATCTCTACATAGGGATTTTTGGAGGATCATCCAACATATTAAGCTCAAGAACAAATAAGGAAGGTGACCTTATTTGTGCCCATATTTCGACCCACCGAACAATGTAAGGGACATTGTTTTTCTTATTAATCTCTTATTTTGTTATGTATGAACTAGATCTAAAGAACACAAATTAAGAAGTTAATTAGTTTACTATTAGAAGAGTTAAAATATTAACAAATAAAACTAAAAATTTGTTAACATATAAAACTAAAAATCTATAAATACTATTAAAAGGCTAGCCTAAAATACCACGTAGACAATTCCACATGGGATGAAAAAAAGCCACGTAACAATGTGACTTGGCAAACTAATATGACATGGATTATCCAATTAATTATTATAAATATTATTAAAAGGCTACCCTAAAATGACCAATTAAGTCCACGTGAACAATGCCACGTATGATAAAAAAAGCCACGCAGACATTTGAAGCTCACGTCAGCCGCATAACCCAAATGCCACACAGACATTCATACCCAATTACCTCGTCTCTTATCATCACTGTTCCTACCGACAACGACAATCCCCCCTTTTCCGCTCATTTCGTCAACGGGCATTAATTTATTATTACATGACATTAATTTAATTCATTTATCTATAAATTAATTTAATTCACTTATCTATAATATTAAAAGATATTATCTATATTCTTAAATGATTTTTGTATATTAAATATATTGTTTTCCAATTAACCCTTAGAAATTTACATCAAAATTTCATATTTTATAATTAATATTTCTATTTTAATTAAAATTTTTGTGATAAAACATGTTAATAAAATTTATAATTTATAATTAAAATTGAAATTTTAATTGAAATTTTTGTAATAAAACATGTTAATAAATTAATTAAAACTTATTAATTAAAACTCTTCATATTACTTACCACCCACCATTTTTATTAACATTTTTTCCTATTTAATTGATTTTTTTAATTAAACATGGTAATAAATTGATTAAAACTCTTCATAATACTTAACACCCACCAAATTAATTAACCAAATTAATTAAAAGTTTTTCCTATTTAATTAATTTTTATAGTATAATATGTTAATAAATTGATTAAAACTCTTTATATTACTTAACAGTTAACAACCATAATTTTCATTAACATTTTTTCCTATTTAATTCACCTCTTGAGTTTCTCGGCAATCAATTGTCTAATTAAATAATACCACAAAATAAATTAAAATTAAAATTAAAATTTTGGAATTTATGGTGGTATAATGGCTATAAAAACCTATAATAGTTTCTATCTATAAAATTTTATTAAAAGACTAACCTAAAAAATATGACATTGCAAGTTTAATTGTAACGTGACAACTTTTAATGTGACATGGTAAAAAAAAGTGATATGGATTAACAATTTAAGAAAATTAAAAAAAAAATAAGGTAAAAAAATATAAAAAAATATAAGGTATAAACACAAAAAGGGAAAAAAAAAATTGTAAACCATTGATCTCCTCTCATAATTTTTGTTATTTATTTACCTTATTTTTTTAACCATTATTTCCTTTATTTAATGAAATGACCTTTTAACTTTCCTTTCATCATTACTATTTATACTCTGTATTTATGTACCATATTTTTTATTTTTCTTTCATTCATAAAATTTTGAGAGAATTTGTAATAGAATTTTTCATATATATAACTATTATATTCACCCTAATTTTCAATTTTATTCAAAAAATAGCACCTAAAGTATACATAGAAAAGTAAACTAATTGTTTCGTTTTTTATTTTTCTTATGTTTTGTATTAATTTGTTATTATTTTTTGTGATTGTATTAATATTGCATGAGAATGAATTTCCAACTTTATTCAAAAAATTGGTAGGTAAGGTATATCTAAAGAACTAAATTAATTATTTTGCTTTTTATTTTTATCATGTTTTGAATTAATTAGAATCTTATTAGTTGTTTTTTTTATTTGTATTAATATTGCAGGAGAATGAATTTACAACTTTATTTAAAAAATTGGTAGGTAAACTATACAATGAGAACTAAATTAATTGTTTCACTTTTTATTTTTATTATGTTTTGAATTAATTAGAATTTTATTAGTTTTTTTGTGTGTGTGTGTTTGTATTAATATTATAGGAGGATGACATACTTACATATCAATAACAATGCACGAGATTCGAAATAATGGCTATGGATCTTCTTTACAGATTTTTTTCTTGGTTTGGATGACTCTTTCATTTTTGTCGGTTTTTCTTTTTTCTACAATGGTGTATTTGAAATATCGAATGGTAGCAAAAATCATTAATAAGTTGTTGACATGTTGTTACATTATTGTCCTTTACTCTTTCCTACACTTTAATCTCCTTTGTAACACTTATGTTCTATTTTTATTTTGTCAAACAGGTTACAAATCAAATTGCTTAGCCAAATTATTAAAGTACGATGCACATATGTCAATTTGATCTTATCATAGTGTTATAATATGCATAAATAGTAATTAGTTAGAAACCGATTCTTATTCTCCAGTTCATTGTTCCAATTCCAATGCTTTCAAGCCTTTAAATCATTTTTTTGTTTTCCATCAAATATACTATTCTGTAACTCACAATATTTTTTGGATGAATATTTTTTTTTAAATGATTTGTTTATATTTTATTTTCTCCTGAATTAGGAAAGACTAATATTTCATATGAAGTATAATAGTATTGTTTTGATTATAATTTTTGATGAATGATCGAATATGAAGAAGCTATGTTTAGAATCGTATATGTATAAATCTCTATTTATTGCGTGATTCCGAGAAATGTGTAATTAGTTTTGCTCATCTTACACTACTAATAATAATTATTAAAGTTCACCTATAAAGTTTTGATCCTTACTTTACTCTCTTACTTTTTGTCCCAAATTTAATCTTATATATACTACGGAGTATATTATTGTAACACAAAATATGATATTTCAAATATATGTAACATTTCCTTGGAATTATTCGGAATAGTTGTTAAAGTTGCTCACATAAAAGTTCACGACCGTTTCTTTGCAAGATAAACATAGGGCCAAGTACTTTAAAATGCACCAAAACGACAATAAAAATAATATCTCCATTCAACCAGTAAAGAGGCAAGTTGCAATGTTTGTTGGTGAAGAAAATCATTCATATTCTATAATCTTTAAGTCGGTCAAAACAATGGTTAAATAATAAAGAGACAATTGAAGAATCACTAATTAAAGAGGCAATTGAAAAACCATTAATTAAACAGGCAATTGAAGAATCATTAGCAACTCAAACGAGAAAATTGAGAGTCATTGATTTTCTTTCTATAAAATCTCATCAAAATACCAATTCATATTGTCTTATTTGATACCAGGTTGTCCAAACTAACATTACTCGTCCTTACAAAAGTCAGTTTTTTTTGTTCTCTCTGTAATTTAGAGTATTCCTTTTTCCTTTTCTTTTTGTTCATGTATTTATATTTAATAGTCTTAATTGGAGGTGCCAATTCAATTAATTAACTTGATAATTTAATTAATGATGTTTTTGTAGGAGGTATGTATATGTTAATGCGTGCTTTGAACTTCGCGTAATTATTTTGCATACCCAATAAGAAATATTTTTACGAGACTAGCATAATTATCCATATTGTACGAGTTTTAGGATTTTGACGTGAGTATTTATTTAAATTATATATCTATATGTGTACTTACTATAAGTGAAGTAATAAGAAGGTTATATTTTTGTAGAGAAAGAAAGGATAATGAATGAAAAGTAATCACGCTATATATTTCGAAGTTAAGAGATTTTTAACTGCATATGTAGTAGAAAATAAATTTCAATGTAATTTGTTCATATATGGAAGGGTGACTTCTTTTAATATTTTGTTTTATTAGTAGAAACTTATACTCATATTTTTAAATCATTTGAAAACAGGGGACAACAATGGAGAGCAAATTCATGTTCCAATACTTCTATGGCGTCAAGATTGTCCATAAGACCAGAAGTACCCGAAAATTCAATTTGACGGATTGTGTCCTCGCTTCAAAACAACCAAGCTATTCACATTTTGGTTTGCGTATCATCCCGAACCAAAAATTTGGAGTGTATTAAACTTTTGTTTTAAAATACCGCTCCCTCAGTCGTGTTCATTTATTTACCTTTTTTTTTAATTATTTGTGAGTGGTTTTTTAATTAAAATTAACAAATGATTGAGAGAGGGGGACTACTCCATATAAGTTATTCACAAATTAAACATTTAAATACAGTCAATTATTAACGATCCCGTGATTTTCACGGGCTCCAAAACTAGTTTTTGATTTATAAGAGTAAGCCACGAAATCATATTGTATGTCATATATTCTGGTCCTAAAATATATTTAGGTCATTTTTATGATTTATGGAAATTTATTGCTCATTTTAATGATTTTTAGTGATTTTATTACATTTTTATGAGTAAAATGAACTTTTATTCACTAAAATAAGTTAACCTTCACTACTGGCCGTGATATTTTAGTATGACCTCACATGAATATTTTATGTATTGCATGTAAAATATCATATTAATGTGATTAATATTTCATGATTTATGAATTTTGAGTGTAAAAATGGCATAAATGGAGGTTAAATGACTAAAAATGGTTAAACTTACTCTCTGACATTGAAAATTTTATATAACCTCACATACATTTTTACAAGTTGTGTGTAAAATCTCGTATTAATTTGATTAATATTGCATGATTTATGATTTTTATGAGATAAAAATGGATTAAAAGAGGTAAAATAGTTAAAAATAGTTAAATTTTGAATTAGGCCATAAAACTTTAATATGTTGTCACATACATGATTTACAGAGTGTATGTAAATTTTGAGATGAAATGATCTCATTTAGCATGATTTATGAATTTTTAGAGTAAAAATGGCATAAATAGTGACTATTTTAGCAAAAATAGCTAAAACGAATTGCATGGCATGAGATATAAGTTTGTAAAATTGATTGGATTAATTTTTGGATACTTTAGATGTTTTATGAGATAAAACCGATAAATTGCAACTATATTTTCTCAAAAATTAATTCGAAAATTTTAACCATGATTTTTGATATTATGATTGTCATGGAAATATTCCAGAATGTTCAAAAATTTAAAACTCAAATTTTGAAATTATTGTAATTTAATTTGGATTTATTTCATAAATATTATGATTTTAAGGTCAAAAATGAGCATAAAAATTAAATCAAGTTGAATTATTGTCAAAAATTGAGTGATGACTAATTTTTGAGTCCTAAGAGTGTTAGGATAATTAACTTGAGCTTAAATGTGATTTAAGTGTTAATTTGTGAAGTTATTATCACGCATTTTCATAAAACCGGGTTATATATACGATATAAGTTAAATAGGGCGATTTGGTACATAATTTGGCATGATATATACATATTATAATGTTGCATATTTCAATTGTTGAATGTCTTTTATTTATATAATTTTGAATTATGTAATTTTATCTTAGTATGGCCTTAGTTTAATCGATATTACCCGTAATGAAAGGGATTATTGATTCGGTTGTAATTTAATGTGATCTCATTCTCATATTACTTTTATTTTTACTAGTTTTTCCATTTTACAAATGTATAATAGGAAGAGCTTTGTATTTTTATTATTATTTGTAATTATGGAGTATCTTCAAAGACGGTGCCATTCGGAAAGGTGATCCGACGAAGACGGTGTTCTTGAAAAGCGTGCCACTTGAAGATTCAAGGGACCAGTGAAGTTGGTTTCCGAATATGTAATAGATTATTTGATTTTCTATTTTAGGAAGGCCATACTAGGAATTTACTATTATTGCTTTGCATTTCTTTTAATATGTTGCATGCATTGCCAAATCGCCATAACAACACATGCATATCATATCGAGTCACAGACCGTGTCAATTATAATTACCGTAGTTCACCGCTTTATTAGATCACTTAAAACGTGATAGATAATAAATTGACAAGACCTTTCACTTATAATAATTGAGAATTAGCCTTACCAAATAGTAGAAACCATGAGTCCCAATTTCGTGAGGAAGTAGGCTCGGCTCGCCGGGGTACTAAACTTATTACGTTGGGTAAGTGGGTAATAAAATGTTATTACATCGAAATTTGGATTGAGCTCAACGGAAGTATTCGTGACCGTAGTCGCATGTGTTTCGGGATAAAGATAAATGTTAAAGTAATTTTTATCGACCGACAGTTCTATAAGTAGAATCGATTAAGAGGTTAATCTACCGAGTTATATTGATAAGGGATGAATCGGCTCACCATGCCCGAGTTAATATGAATTTGGATCTCGGAATCATTAATGATAGTTGGGTAGAGGTCACTATATAAATGCTAAAACTTGTTTAAAGTGTTTACAAGTTTGATTAAAATGATAGATGTTAATTATTTCCTTTATTTCCATTTTTGTAGTTAATTATACGCAATGAATTCATTTAATACTCCTACGCCAATCACCATTGATTCATGGCTCCAATCATTCGATGAAAAGTGCTCCGAGTATGACAATGATATGATTAGAGAATTACGCGTTGGCATTGGTCAGGATGGAAATTTTTGCTTCTTTACCACCTCCACACCACCCACTCCAATATTAATGCCCACCACTTTGGTAAGAAAATCTAGTGAATAAAATCTAACTAAACCCAAGGTATCCTTGTTTGAAGAAACAAGAGTGTTAAATTAAGTGGGAGTTCTAGCAAGAGTGTTCTTGCAACTGAAAGGAGTATTGGTATTATTAAAGGAAAAGCAAAGATGGGTGAGTGATGTGATCAATATTTGAGCATATTTAGTCCCCGAATTAGCCTCGTTCCTATGCTTTTTAGTGCATATTTGGGTCATTTACTATCTTTAGTCCTTTGTTTTGCATATTCTTTGAGGTTTTGTTTCCTTGGTAGGAGAGGAGTGCAAACCTTGCATTTTTATGGCAAAATAGAGCTAAATTGATCGAATCTAATGACCAAGCATCAAAGAGAAGACAAGACTAGAAGGCCTTTGTACATATTGTAGTAGATGGGCAATGATGAAGAAATCCTTGCATCTCCGACAAGATCCCGGAGGATTGTTGGAAGAAGAAAGAAGAAAAGAAGAAAAAGGAAGGCTGGGACAAGATCCGAGCGTCTTAACCATCGGGACGCCCGTCCAAAACTGCCAGAATCCGAGCGTCCGAAATTGAAGGTCGCTCGTCCAACCACCTGAGAATTCGCTCGTCCCGACCCTTGGACGCTCGGATTGTGTTACAGGACAACACGTCCTCTTCTTCCCTCCATTGAAGATGCGCATATTTTTGGAAGACTATAAAAAAGGAGACCCGCATCTTTTCTTGAGAGGAGCGATTCCTCAAGGACTCAATCGTCATTTAAGCCCTTAGTAACCCTAATTTGTGCACCTAATCCCCACTATAAATACCCCATTAGTCTAATTAGATTGATAATGTTCTTCTTATCAATCTTTAGTGTAGTTTATATCATTCTAATATCTTCTTAATCTTGTAATCAACTTCTAATCAAATATTAATACAAATCTCATTTCCTTAATTTCTCTTTTGTTCATCTTTTATTTTGGGTAATTGAAGATTATTTGGGTTTATTGGGAGATTGACAACCTTCCATCAATCATCAAGTACTTATTTTATTCTTTGCATTATTATTTTGGAATCATCATTAGGTATAACTCTCTTAATCCCTTTTTAATTATTGTTAATCATCTTCATTTATTCATCATGTTGTGCTTTGTTAATATGATTGACAACCTTGTTAACATGTTAAACTTGAAAATGAGTGAGTAGTTTCCTTAACTAGGGTTAATGGATAATTAGGAGAAACCAACATGGGGGATGATTCATGCTTAATTTAATATGTTTTCATAATTTATTTGCTTGCTTGTTGTGATCTCAACTTATGTACATGTTATGTTTGATGAAATGCGAGCCTATGAATCCTTGCATTTTTTACCCATCACTTACCTTTTCAATGAGACTTGTAAGACATAAACCAACTCGAGTCTCATTAGACCATGCATATAGTTGAGTAGGGAGGATTAAGTCTACTTGTAGGTGTTGTACAATCTAATCGATTCGGCTTCGGGACCCAAACCTTCCTAGGATTGTAAGATATAAACCAACTCGATCTTATCACAACAATAATTGCTTGCTTATAATTTGAGAATATGTTCGTATGATCAATTCCCATGAATCCCCTATGACCCCATGACACCCTAGTGCTTTTAATCAATTGTTTACATCTCATTTTAGTCATCTTGCTGTAGATACCTCATTTCTGCACCTCCCGCAAACCACCCGGTGATGATTGGGCCGCATGTTTGATACGCGGAACGATTTGTGACAGTTCGTAAGATTATCGTCAAGTGATTGCTCAAATATTAAATGTCTACCTCTTAGTTGTCATCTACGTCCCGATACGGTCGTTTTGGCAGTAATTAGAGTACAATCGGAGTCCGGGTCAAAAACCGTCTCCATTTTCTCGATAATCGTTAAATCCCGAGTCGAATATTCGGAATGTTCCGGATATTTCTATTCCATATTTTATAAATTTTATCTTTTGGCAAATAATATCCCGTAATATTCATAAGATAATCGAATTATTTCCGTCCTACCATAACTCAAACGCGGAAATCTTTCTTCAACAGAGGAAACCTCACGGGAATAGACGCAGTCTTGCGCCTCTTCCAAGAGACGCATGGTACGCCGCGCCTCTTCCCGTGCTCTTCTTTGCATGTCTTACGTATCTTTTTCATATCTTTCCGAGATTCACTTCCAAAGAGTCTCCGAAACCCTAATTCCTTCACGTGATTAGTATAAATAGGAGCCTTCGCTCCTCATATTTCTCACGCGAGTGTCCGCCCTTCTCTTCTCCCTTTGCATTCTAGACTTTGTTCTTACTTATTGGCGCCTACGTGCTTGAACTTTCGACCACGTAAGCTCGGATCTTTCCGGTACCAACCTCTCCGTTGCATGACCGACCAATTTGACCAACTACACTCAATCAACTTAATTAATCAATCGTTTTCCTCTTACGAGGGCACTCTCTTTGCATTCGCGTCGAGCATTCACTAATCGATATCTTAGTTCTTCTCGTTCCGTCAACATGTAAGTCTGAGGGTGTATAATCCTTATTTATTTATTGTATTTTAATTATTGTATCATCATCATTGTAAGGTTTACGTCGAAAATACCATTAAAATCGATTTCTAAAACCCTTTGTTAAAACTCGTTTTTTGCGGATTTCCAAGTAAATAACCGTCGAGAAAGGACGCAAAGAATCGCTGCGCCTCTTCGAAGGAGCGCGATTCTGCGCGCCTTCGTGAGGCCGCGCAGCTCTCGCTTCCTTTCTTCTTCGTTTGTCCTCTGTAATTCGTGTTCAAATTCTTTCTTTTGCTTGCTTCGTCTGTTAATTCTTCGTCGTAGTATCATAATAATTCCACATGTATTATAATCATTCATTCACATGTTTTAATTGTTATAAATCCGACTTAAATCCTAAATAATCCATATTTACGGGTTTTCGTCATTAAGTTCAATCCCGGATTTTAGAGGTTCAATTTGTTCATATTGAGTTTCTGGAATTCGTCATTGATATAGTTTTCATCTGTTTATTCGCATGTTCATTGTATATTCGTTGTATGTCTGTCGTATTTAGCCTAATTGACTTATTTCAATAGAGGACTCATTAATATTTTCATCATAATTTCGTGTAAATAATCCGTTTCCGGTTCGTCCTATCCATGTTTATCGCTTTTATGACCATCATTCACATGTAATTAACCTGCTAATCACTTTCATCCGAGTAGTTATTCCAATCCATCATTAAATTCACCAATAGACATTAACGATTTGCAGTTCCGGCTTCACAGCCAGAACTCACCCTTGGAACAGACGCAAAGAATCTGCGCCTCTTCCCAGGGCGCGATCTGCTGCGCCTGTTCCAGGATGATTTCTGTCCCTGAACTCCGTTTCTGCCTTGACCTAATTTAATTAGCTTACGTATTAATTAACTATTATTCGTAATATCACGCTAATTCCTGTTCGTTCGTTAATTTTTATTTGTTTTATTCTTTTTCTCAAATTATCCGTTTTAAAGGTATTTTCGACATAAATCGTCTATTCCATTGTAATTATTGTAATTTTCATTATTGTATTCATGGTTATTGTATTTCTTTTATTGTTTGTATGCTTTCACATGTAAATCAACATTAAATCCTACTTCGACCCAATTGTATGCTAACTAATTGTCAACCGACCTAGTTAAATTCTCACATGTTAGGATTAATCTATGGATGTTGCATTGCATGCATATAAGCCGACGATATATCAAGTATAGATAACTTCCCTAATCATTAGTAGAGGCCGCTATCGAGGCGGGCGGGATTAGGTGTTCGATCAAAAGAGCTTCCTAATACGTACCCTCACCCCTTACTCCAGATCTCCGTGAGCACCCATGTTCATTGGCATCCACGAGAGTCATTCTAGACATAGAATGTGACACGTCTGTCGCGTACCTGTCAAAAATAACCAACTGGCCAACTAACTAATATAGCTAGGGAAGTCGGGTCGAATCCACAGAGAGGTAGGAAATTGACTGCTAAAACTAGGCTCGCCCAAGTAACCAATTTTGGGGTTTATAAATTGTGATTTCTAAACTAACAGAGTAAGGAAAAGAGAAATAAAAGGAGGAGTTAACAGATAAAAGAGGATAGCTAAGACAAGCGGTTCGCCATAATTATCTGGTCGAGTAATCTAGATCCCAGGTCAATGCGGTACAGTCTAAGGGGTAGCGAACGTCACCTTTCGGTCCTTAATTCACCCTAAAATGTAAACAGTTTAACTTTCGCCCTCGCTGCAATACTCTATTGTTCGCTACTAGTCTCCCCCTTCCAACCTTTCGGTCCAGGTCAAGGTCCACTAAGAATAAGGGTCTAATTGCGTCGACTCAATTAGGCAATTACAGTTATTTGTAGCATTTAAGCAACAAAGACGGTACCGGTATTAACCTAGTAAATCGATTACTCTCCCTTCAAATCATGGGTCCCCTATAGTCTTAGCATAGGAAATTAGCTACTCATAATTGTCAGATTAACAATAACAATGACCAAACAATTAAAACTAAACATGAAGAATAATCTAATTGATTGAACGATTATAAGGTAAAGAGAGAAAAGGAATTAAAAACAATAAATATGATAAAGAAATAATTAAATTGATAATACCGAATCCGAGTAGCAAGGTAGAGAGTAGAATTCCAAAAGAACAGTGACCAAAGTAACAGATGAAAATGTACGTCGTAAAGGAGATGGGAGTAACGTAGTGTTCCCCTCAGTCTTATACTGTAAAAACATTTTAAACCTAATCCATGGACTGATTACAAAAGCCCATAAAAGATTAGGCGGAAATAAACCAAAAACACACGAAATCCCCTCGATCGAGTAAGATGATTACTCGATCGACATCCAAGTCACTCGATCGAGCTAGGGTATCCTCTCGATCGAGCACTGCCTGCTGAACCTCCTCGATCGACTCCATGAACTGGTCGATCGACCAATATTGAGTGCATAAAGCATTCGATCGAGCATTAAAGTACTCGATCGAGCTATATAGGCGCATCAGGACTTGAATATCTTCCTTAACTCAGCTCATACGTCCTCCAAGTGTAAGATTCCTAAACTCCGGCTCCTTATTTCCCATGAATGCATACAATTAGGACAATTAAGGCTCGATTTAGCTCCTCCTCGGTCAATTCCTGCAAATTACAATAAACGGACCAAAGTAGAATATTCGGGGGTATTTGTAGCCAGATGCTACGTAAAAAGCACAGAAATGCGTGTAAAAATGAGGTGAAAACCTTATATAAAAGACACGCATCAAATCTCCCCAAACCAAACCTTTGCTTGTCCCCAAGCAAATATGAATGCAACTAAGGGTGAACAATAGAACGGGACCAACGCATCAGCTACAAATCATCCACTAGAACCAATTTTAAAGCAACAAAATGACAAGGTGGCAACTGAGAAGTGCAAACGAGTTAAATTAATGTTTCAAGCTTACTGAACCGTCGACCTTGCAAGATTCAAAGATGTCGGACTCTCACGGGTCGCTCGTCACTCAAAATCAGGTACAAGGTGAGGATATATGTGAAAGATAGGAAAAAGCAAGACACTCACCTAACTCGACCTATAGGAACATGCATGCAGTTAACATGAATAAAGTCTCTACAACCGTACATACGCATTCCAACCATACTAGTGACCAAGACACGTGCCGAGGACTTACATTTGGGTTAGTGAGGTAATAGGTAAGAAGGGGCCAAAATGAATTTGGATATGTGGGGTTAATAGCTAGGCTAGCAACAACGGATCCAAAAATAGACTGCGTCCCAACTTCGTACTCATAACAGCAAGATGAAACGGTGCAAAATTATGCACTAAACTCACCAAACATCAAAAGCCGTCAACTCCCCATAAAATATAAGTAAGACATGGGAGTGTGAAACAATGTGCAATTCTCATTTTTTTTCTTCTTTCATTCTCTTTTTTTTTTCATTTGAATTTTTCTGTCTCTTTTTCGCTTTCTTTCCTTTTTTTCGTTTTTTTTTTCTTTCTTTTTTTTTTCAATTCAACACATTTTATTTTCTTTCCCTTCAATTCTTCCACCATCTTCTGAAATCAGATGAAATAACCATATTGCAATAACACATTCCAAAAACTACTCGTTACTAGCTCAGCTAGGGTAGGAAATATTATAGAAAGTAGTTGATAGGACAAAAAGGCGATTTGGCTATGTGAGGTTCATGGGTAGAATGAAACAAGGGGAACTGCCTCTCCTAACACGTGTCACCATCCACAAACCGAATGCATACAGGTATTAAGAAGACTAGACTCATGCTTATGCAAATTGATGTTACATGTCTTATAGAGAGTACTACTCACATCCTAAATGAAACTGGTCATGAATGTCACCAGTTTGTAAAGTTCTAACCTCAGAATGTATTGTAGCTTGCCGACATAAAGAATCAAGTCTATTCGTTCAGATAAGAGAGAAACAAAAACTCGTAGATTATGCACATAAACATGCCAGCTAAATGTCAAGAATATGCCAGGCTCAAGTAAGGATTCAAAGTAGCGTCAATGTTCAAACGTTCCGACTCAATTTAAACATGAAAATTTTGAAAATTTTTGAATTTTATGATTTTTATATGAAGTAATTAAAACAACAATGCATGCGGAAATAAATAAACGTGCAAGCAGAAATGCAAGAAACATGCAGACACAGATATGAGTGCATACCTCCCCAAACCAAACCGTACAATGCCCTCATTGTACCAAAAATAGGGAAGGAAATGCAAACTGAGAAGAAAAGGAAAAGTGGAGTCGGAAAACTTACAAAACGTCATATAGCGGGACCTCCCCAAACCGACCATGAACATGGGAGGTCAAAGAAAGTCAAACAGTGGCTCCATGGACGTAAAGTAGCGGCTGGAAGTCAATCCCCTTCGATCGAACACTCGGAACAGCTCGATCGAACGTTTGCAGCATGATGGACTCGATCGAGAGGGAGGCCATTCGATCGAGTAGGCGTGCTATGGGTTGTGATCGATCGAGTATGGTGATCACTCGATCGAGTGGAATCTCCCTCAGAAAGCGCTCGATCGAGCACACAATCTTTCGATCGAGCTGCTTTAACCTGCAAACACGCACTAGAACAAGGGAAATGCAGATGGAGTTCAAAATACAGCGTACAAAGTTCAACGTAAGCCTATAGAAATTGAAATAGTTCAACAAAGGTAAAGAATAATAAAAAAACAGTCCGGGCTGCCTCCCGGAGAGCGCTGGTTTAAGAGGTCCCGCACGACCTTTCTGGTATCAAGTAACTGGCGCGTCGAGCTCGTCGAAGCGCAGGACTTCAACGCGGTTGTCCGCTTCACTCGCCTCATGGTAGTGCTTCACATATTGGCCGTTCACCTTGAATCTATGACCCTCGGAATCTTCAAGCTCCACGGATCCAAATTTGGTAACAGCTGTCACCGTGTATGGGCCAGTCCACCGGACTTGACTTGCCAGGAAATAGTCTCAAACGGGCATTGAACAAGAACACCTTCCGCCCCCACATGAAACTCCCGAGGTAAGATTCTCTTGTCATGCCATCTCTTCGTCTTTTCCTTGTAAATGCGCGAGCTGTCATAGGCATTAAGCCTAAACTCTTCCAATTCATCTAGCTGCAAAAGACGATTCTGACCACACAGCTTAGGATCATAATTAAGCTCACGAATTGCCCACCAGGCCTTACATTCCAGCTCATTAGGTAAGTGACACGATTTCCCATAAACTAACCTATAAGGTGATGCACCAATTGGTGTCTTAAAGGCAGTTCTATAAGCCCATAATGTGTCATCTAGCTTAAGACTCCAGTCTTTCCGTGATTTAGAAACTACTTTAGACAAGATCTCCTTCAGCTCGCGATTAGAGACCTCTACCTGACCACTAGTTTGGGGATGATACCCCAAACCACGCCGATGTTGGACACCAACACTAGAAAGTATGGAAGTGAGTTTCTTTTCCTTAAAATGCATCCCCCCATCACTAATGACGACCCTAGGGACACCAAAGTGGGGGAATATGATCTTTTTGAACATTTTTATCACGGTCTTACCATCACAATGAGGTGAAGCAATTGCCTCAACCCATTTTGACACATAGTCTACAGCTACTAAAATGTACCTGTTACCTTTACTGGACGGGAACGGTCCTTGGAAATCAATGCCCCAGACATCGAAAACCTCAACCTCTAGGATGCCGTTTTGTGGCATCTCATGTCTCTTCGAGATATTCCCTGATCGTTGGCATGCATCACAAGCTGAAACAAAAGACTTGGCGTCGCAGAAACAAAGAAGGCCAAGTAAAAACCAGATGAAGTACCTTAGCCACGGTGCGCGATGGACCGTGGTGACCACCATATGAAGAGGAGTGACAGCCTTCCAGGACTATTTTGGTCTCCCACTGCGGAATACACCGTCTGTAGAGACCGTCTGCACATTCCTTAAACAAGTAAGGGTCATCCTGAAATCGCTTAGCGTTATACGTAAAACGCTTCTTCGTCGAGAAGAAAGGTCGGGCGGCAGCTTGCCACTGACAACGAAGTTAGCTATATCTGCATACCAGGGTTCCTGGTCAACAATAGACGATATAACAGCAATTAAAGTATCGTCAGGAAAAGAATCATCAATAGGGAGAGAATCTTCCCCTTCTTGTCGCATCAGTCGCGACAAGTGATCAGCTACAACGTTCTCGGCCCCTTTCTTATCCTTGATCTGCAGGTCAAACTCCTGAAGAAGGAGTATCCATCTAAGTAGCCGCGGTTTAGCCTCCTTCTTGGCAAGGAGATGCCTCAAAGCTGCATGGTCGGAAAAAAACAGTGACTTCTGACCCAACTAAATAAGTACGAAACTTTTCTAAGGCATAAACTACAGCTAACAGCTCCTTCTCAGTGGTAGTGTACTTCACTTGAGCCTCATCCAGAGTTCGGCTCGCATAGTAAATAGCATTCAAGGCTTTGTCTTTCCTCCGGCCTAGCACTTGCTCCTAGTGCATAGTCGCTCGCGTCGCACATGATCTCGAACGGCAAGTCCCAATTGGGAGGTTGTATGATCGGCGCGGAGACTAAGGCCTCGCTTTAACTGTTAAAAGCGAGAAAGACAAGCGTCGATAAACACAAAAGGGGCATCTTTAAGCAACAGTTTGTGTAAGTGGTTTAGCAATTTTGGAGAAATCCTTGATAAACCGGCGATAAAAGCCAGCGTGACCAAGGAAGCTCCTCACCCCTTAACATTAACGGGAGGTGGTAATTGCTGAATCACTTCCACCTTTGCTTTGTCAACTTCTATTCCCCTATCGAAACCAAGTGCCCTAAGACAACTCCCTCGTTGACCATAAAGTGGCACTTCTCCGAGTTCAAAGACAAGGTTAACCTCAATACAATAACGCAACACTTTCTCAAGGTTAGATAGACAAAGAAAAATCACTTCCATATACACTGAAATCGTCCATAAAAACTTCCATGATAGACTCAATATACTCTGAAAATATCCCCATCATACACCTTTGGAAGGTGGCGGGGGCATTGCACAAACCAAAAGGCATTCTGCGATACGCAAAAACACCCTTAGGATAGGTAAATGTAGTCTTGGCACGATCGTGCTGGGTGGATAGGGATCCGAAAGAACCACGAATACCCATCTAAATAGCGAGAAAAATTTATGAGAGGCTAACCTTTCTACCATTTGATCAATAAAAGGAAGGGGGAAGTGGTCTTTCTTAGTGGTGGCATTCGGTTGTCTGTAGTCTATGCACATCCGCCAACCGGTCACTACTCGGGTAGGTATTAATTCATTTTTCTCATTCTTAACTACGGTTGTCCCTCCTTTCTTCGGGACTACCCAGACGGGCTTACCCATCTAGAATTACCTACCGAATAGATAATACCGCATCCAGCAGACTTCATTACCTCACCCATCACAACATCCCGCATCTTCTCGGTTCGCCCGACGCCGACCCCGCCTGCAAGGTTTGTGATCCTCCTCCACTCTATCCCGTGCATACAAATATCGGGACTAATCCCCGTGATATCATCCAGTGAATAACCCATTGCCTTCCTGTTTTTCTTAAGTACTGACTAACAAAGAGGTTAGCCGATCATCACTAAGCTTGGCACTAACAATGACCGGATATCTTGCTCGTATCGTCTAGAAAAGCGTATTTAAGATGAGATGGGAGAGGCTTGCGCTCCGGTACCTTTACCTCAATGGAGCAAAGAGTGCTGATCATTTGTTCCACCTGCTCTCCCTCGTGCTCATCTAGATCATCAACAAGCAAATCCAACGCAGCGTCATTGTCCTCTGGGCTATCTGCACACTCATCAAAAAGCATGAGAGCTTCCAGTGGGTCCCTCATAAAAGAACCCGACCAGAAGTCATAAATAGACTCATCAATGATATCGACCGAATAACAAGTGTCCTCTATCATTGGGTGGGCTAAAGTACTAGGCAAACTGAATGTGATAGCGTCATCCCCTACTGCAAGAGTCAGACGCCCTTGTCTGACATCAATAACGGCCCCAGCTGTACAAAGGAACGGTCTTCCTAAAATAATTTGGGTCCGGGTGTCCTCAGCTATATCCAAAACAATGAAATCTACGGGGATGTAAAGCTTGCCTATTTTCACAGGCACATCCTCCAAGACACCTAAAGGTTTCCTAACAGATCTATCAGCCATCTGTAGGGTAATGTTGGTCACCTTGAAGTGACTCATCTTCAATTGCTTGCAAACAAGAAGGGGCATGACACTGACGCTAGCACCTAAATCACAAAGGGCGTTATCAATAACCAAATTACCTATGACACAGGTAATAGAAAAGCTGCCCGGGTCTTTCATTTTTGGAGGGGCCTTATTTAACAGTAGGTTACTAGACTCTTCCATAAATGAAATCGTCTCAAATTCGCTCAAATTCCTCTTACGCGTCACAATATCCTTCATAAACTTAGCGTAAGTAGGGACCTGAGTAACAAGTTCGAAAAAGGGATTACGAAGGTTCTTCACGATGTCCACGAACTTACCGTCTTGTTGCTCGACCCTTGCGTCCTTGAGACGACTTGGGAAGGGTACCCTGGTAGCGATAAGTGGTCCCGCAACCTTTCCTTTACCCTTATCAACGCGTGGCGTCTCCACAAGCAGGGGAAGATGACACGGTGGCGGTATTAGATACTGAATTAGGAATTCCGCCACTTAATGCAATCGGATCGAGTACCTTTCTTGGTCGATCGACCGATTTCTTCTTCAATATCACTCGATCGACCTATCTTGACACTCGATCGAGTGTCTTCTTCAACATGGTCTCTCGATCGAGTAACTTGGAGTTCTGTACTTCTCGATCGATCGCCGGTGTCACTCGATCGAGTGATTGGATGATTAGAACCGCTCGATCGAGTGGTTATCGCACACGCAGACAAGTATTTCTGCAAGAACTCATCTAAATCATCATCCGAATCATCATTACCGCCAATATTTTGTCTTCTTCATGAGGAGGGTCATTTTGGAAGTTCATTGCCTTGAGCGGATCGCAAATTGGAATAAACTTGGCTTGATCCGTCGCTTTGTGTCAATGTGCGACTTGTTCTTTCAATTCGATATGACCGTATCAGTTTCGTGACATACTCAAAGATAATGGATTTCAACTCGGCAATTTCTTCTCTTGAAGAGGGAGAGACCGGTCGTGGTACCGGTGTAGGAAGGGTAGAAACGCTCTTTATCTCGTCATATAAGCGGGAGAAAGGAACTCCCGCTTGAACTTCTTATATGCAAGGGCACGCTCCACACCTGCCGTACATTCAAAAAGATCGTGCCCTTCCTCGCCGCATCTACCACATGGCTCTGTATGCTCTGTAATCGTAGGCATTTTGGCAAATAGGCTACTAACCTGCAAAACTACTCAAAGCTTCGCAAAGAAAATGAGATCAGCCTCAAGGAATGAATTCCTTGAGACGAGAGACAAACTTAATTTAAGCAACAAAATGCGCCACCTCCCCAAGCAACGGCGCCAAAATTTGACACGTACGTCGCGTACTGTCAAAAATAACCAACTGGCCAACTAACTAATATAGCTAGGGAAGTCGGGTCGAATCCACAGAGAGGTAGGAAATTGACTGCTAAAACTAGGCTCGCCCAAGTAACCAATTTTGGGGTTTATAAATTGTGATTTCTAAACTAACAGAGTAAGGAAAAGAGAAATAAAAGGAGGAGTTAACAGATAAAAGAGGATAGCTAAGACAAGCGGTTCGCCATAATTATCTGGTCGAGTAATCTAGATCCTGTGTCAATGCGGTACGATCTAAGGGGTAGCGAACGTCACCTTTCGGTCCTTAATTCACCCTAAAATGTAAACAGTTTAACTTTCGCCCTCGCTGCAATACTCTATTGTTCGCTACTAGTCTCCCCCTTCCAACCTTTCGGTCCAGGTCAAGGTCCACTAAGAATAAGGGTCTAATTGCGTCGACTCAATTAGGCAATTACAGTTATTTGTAGCATTTAAGCAACAAAGACAGTGCAGGTATTAACCTAGTAAATCGATTACTCTCCCTTCAAATCATGGGTCCCCTATAGTCTTAGCATAGGAAATTAGCTACTCATAATTGTCAGATTAACAATAACAATGACCAAACAATTAAAACTAAACATGAAGAATAATCTAATTGATTGAACGATTATAAGGTAAAGAGAGAAAAGGAATTAAAAACAATAAATATGATAAAGAAATAATTAAATTGATGATACCGAATCCGAGTAGCAAGGTAGAGAGTAGAATTCCAAAAGAACAGTGACCAAAGTAACAGATGAAAATGTACGTCGTAAAGGAGATGGGAGTAACGTAGTGTTCCCCTCAGTCTTATACTGTAAAAACATTTTAAACCTAATCCATGGACTGATTACAAAAGCCCATAAAAGATTAGGCGGAAATAAACCAAAAACACACGAAATCCCCTCGATCGAGTAAGATGATTACTCGATCGACATCCAAGTCACTCGATCGAGCTAGGGTATCCTCTCGATCGAGCACTGCCTGCTGAACCTCCTCGATCGACTCCATGAACTGGTCGATCGACCAATATTGAGTGCATAAAGCATTCGATCGAGCATTAAAGTACTCGATCGAGCTATATAGGCGCATCAGGACTTGAATATCTTCCTTAACTCAGCTCATACGTCCTCCAAGTGTAAGATTCCTAAACTCCGGCTCCTTATTTCCCATGAATGCATACAATTAGGACAATTAAGGCTCGATTTAGCTCCTCCTCGGTCAATTCCTGCAAATTACAATAAACGGACCAAAGTAGAATATTCGGGGGTATTTGTAGCCAGATGCTACGTAAAAAGCACAGAAATGCGTGTAAAAATGAGGTGAAAACCTTATATAAAAGACACGCATCAGAATGCTAAGGGTAACGATTGCTTAGTGTTCATGTCACTACTTTGTGTCTTGACATGACACGAGGTATTCGAACGGTTCCAATTTCCCATAAAAATTGGTGGCGACTCCATACAAAATGCAAACGCTTGTTTTTCGACCTTCACCAAGCGCCTCCGTGGGCAGCCCGCTGTCCACAGTTTGGCGACTCCGCTGGGGATAATACACTTACGTGTAGCTAGGGTGAAACTTGAACAAGGTTAGGGAATAGTTTGTACAAGACAATTGTCGGTTTTCATAACTCGGTCTTCCTAGACCGTTTAATTCGGCCTTCCTAGGCCCAACCCAACCCATTCGACCAATCGTCCCGTCTAAACGGTCCTAATTCTTATTTGGGCCTAAGGATGGATAGCGATTGACGTCATCCGTACCATGATGCTTACTCTTGTTTGTATCAAGGGCCTTCACTACTTGAGGAAATGGACTAGGAATCGGCCTTACTCTTGTTTGGCACGAGCCTCTCCACAGACTTCGGGTTTGATGGTTCGGTATGGCAACCCACCCTTTAAACCAAAACCCTTTTAAAATGCACTCAGCATCCCGTTATAATGTTTGTATAAATGTGTAAACCTTACGTGATCACCATTTCTAAACAAATCATGACGAATTTTCAAAAATCAAAACCCAATTTCAAAACAAAATTTCGAAAAAAGGCCTTCAATTAGCGCAAAATCCGGTCAAAACTCTGTCCGTTTGTCATGTCAAAATTCGGGCCACAAGCCCATTTCAAAACCTCACTTCGAGTCCACTCCTACAACTACACTACAGTTGACTAGGACACACATTTTCAAAGACCTTGTCTTTCTTCAAAACTCACTCAACACAAGTGGCACACACCCACTTCACGAGACAAAACTTTTCCTCTTTTAGCAAGTGTGATAGAATGGTCGATCGTGTTTTGATTCGTCGTCGATCTCTTATCCAGTTTCCAAGATGCCCGGATCAAGTGATGAAACGAATCTCCAACAAATTCAAGATAGTAATGATCGAATCCTAGCCGCGCTAGCCCAAATGCAAGTTACCCAAAACCAAACCTATGACCGCCTTGAACTCATCGAAGGCCGTATCTTTGATGTAGAGGGAAGGTTGCCTCCCCTTAAAAGTGAAGTACTACGTTACTCCGATGACGAGCCTAGAGATGAGAATCCTATCATAGGGACAACTGCAGCTGAGAAAAGACTCCAATACCTAGAGGAGCAATTGATGTACCTTAAGGGGGATGACATTTATAAGGAAAACAATCGCAAGTATGAAGCCGTCAATTCCAAATTGCCAACTAACTTTAGCATGACGGATATCCCTAAGTTCAAAGGACATGAGAACCCTTTGAACCACATCCGTGCCTTCAAGAATTACATGTCTATCAAAGGCATCAAACCCGAGATGTTCTTAAGGATCTTTCCTTCATCTCTTGACACCATCCCGAAGCAATGGTTCTACACTTTAGATCACAAGAAGGTCGCTACTTGGGAAGACGTCGCAATCGAGTTCTCTAAACAATATGCGGATAATGCCGAGATCCAAGTCAACATGCGTACTCTAGAGGTTCTTACCCAAAATGACAAAGAAGGATTCACCGACTTCCTAAGTAGGTGGAGGAAGACTAGTACTCAACTAGTTGAACGCCCGGATGAGGCTACTCTTGTGGAAAAGTTTGTGGATAATCTCAAGCCCATATATGCCAACCATTTGAGATATCAAAACATCAAGACTTTCAAGGACTTAACCGTATTAGGGACACGAATTGAAGATGACATCCGTAAAGGACTCTTGTCCAAAACGGTAGGTCGAGGATATCAAGGGTCCACAAGTCGTTCGTACGGCTCTACTAGTAAGACCGACGAAGTTAACCTCCTCGAGCCATCTAAGAAAACTACTCCACCAAGGAAATTCACAAACCTTGGGGATACGTACTCCAACGCTCTAAAAAGGTTAATGAAGCAAGGTAAACTCCAACCCATTGGACCTACTCCCGAACCCGAAAAGAAGTCCAAGTTTTGGGATGAAAATTCATACTGTGAATACCATAGGGGCAAAGGGCACGACACAGAAAAATGCTACAAGTTGAAACACGTGCTTCAAGATATGATTGAAGATGGTCGACTTCCCATTCCACCAGGAGGTAAGCCCAACAACACTCAGAATCCTCTTGGAGTTCTGGTGATTACAAGTGACGAATCTACCTTAGATTGCTCACACCTCATTTCTCCCACCGAAAATGAAATTCATGCAATTGAGAAAGAAAGGCTCTACTCTACTATCTCCCCTACCATTTCCGACTTCATCACATGGGCAAGGAATATAGATAGACAAGTGTGGGAACTAGAAAACATGGTAACGGCCTTGCGCAATCCCAACGCAATACCTAAAGAACGCGTACCATTGATCTTCTCTCAAAATGCCACTATGCAAGAAATAGTCACCATGGTTGATAAACTAGTCGATCAAATCATACGACTAGAAAGTGATATCATGAGAATGAAGGAACTAGCTGCAGTTAATGGGGTTTGGGCCGATGACGATGAGGACGAGTATCTCATTGAAAACTCCCTAGTCAAGGAAATAGTCCAAAATGGTGAAGACCAAGATGTGGATCACCTAACTCGTTCGGGTCGTCCATATCAAAGCGCTACTCAAAACGGTCCAACCAACGTCATCACACCAAATGACAACGAAGATGACCCCACTGATCATTTACTCAAGCAATTACAGAAAACCAAGGCTGATCTTTCAGTCTGGCAACTAGTGGCAAGCTCATTTCCACATCGCCAAGCTTTACTGCAAGCTTTGGCCAAATTGAATGTAGCACATAACTCTACTCCTGAAGATATAGTCAACTTGGTCTTCCAAGAATCACCTAAGCTAAGTAATCCTATTACTTTCTCGGATGAAGACTTGCCACCTTTTGGTGCTAGTCACAACCTTGCTCTATACATCACTGTCATCTGTCTAAAGAAAAATGTGCCAATGACCTTGGTAGATGATGGCTCCGCGGTCAACGTCATACCCCTCAAAACGGCATACAAACTAGGCATGAAAGAGTCGGATTGGACTCCTACAAATCAAGGTGTTCGTGCATATGATGGTACGCGACGAAAAGTGGTAGGACTTGCTAACCTAACCGTAGCCACAGGACCAATCGAACGGAAGGTTAACTTCCAAATAGTGGACATCGAAGCTTCATTCAACATACTTCTGGGAAGGCCTTGGATTCATGCTTCCAAAGCGGTAACATCCACCCTTCATCAAAAGATCAAGATCCCACTAAATGGCAAAGTTGTGACAATCACTTCGTCACCCATCAAGGCAATAATCGAGAAGCAATCAAACAATCAAGTCCTTGCGGATCCCATATACGAACTTGGGGGCTTCCAAAGTGTAAACGTCATAGAAAGTGAGTTGGCACCCTTATACTATAACCCCTACTCCAACTTGGTGGTCAACCACATACTCAAATCTCAGGGATACTTCCCTGGAATGCCTTTGAACCCAATTCGGAAGAATACCTTCGCACCATAAAAGGAAGGCAACTCAACAAGAATACCACTTGGTTTAGGGTACAAACCCACAAAAGAGGAAGTTCTCGAAATGCTCGCCCAAGTCCAAAACCGCAAGCACGTAGGAGTCCAAATGAGGCCATATCTCCCCACTTTAAATGGGTACTTTGTTCAAGAAGGAAGTTCAGAACTCTTTCACGGATTTCCCGAACCTTGGCATTATCTTGAGAGGAAGCTAGCCGGAATCGAGATCTTTCACGATTTCTACTTCATTCCTCCGAAACGGTTCCTCATGTCAAAACCCGTCAAGCACCTTGCTTAGACGAACAAGTTGTTAGCCTATTGTTCGGAGAAGATCGATTCATTAGGGCCGCGCAGATGAGATCATTACTATGATACTTCAGGATGATCGCTTCAACCCCACCGCGTTGATCACAGAAATCGACACAAAGCAGCAGAAAGGGTGGAGAAAATCTATCAAATGGACCAACAACCAAGGAAGACTCTTCAAGCTCACCACTGGAGAAGGAGAGATGTTCAAAGGAGAACCAGAAGACGACGAGTTCGAGTCGGAGTCAGAGTCGGAGTCAGAGTCAGAGTCTAGAGAAGTCATTAGAGAATCTACTCCTGTTGTCATCCCCACTCCCTTCATTTCTCCTAGCTTAGCCTCGAGTAGTCACAGTAGTTCGGGAAATGCCCCATTATCGTCCTTTGCCGCCACCGACCATGGATCAGTTGGCTTCTTTGTTTCAACTTTACTCAAATCTTAATATGAATAAATCAGGTTCTGCTTACTCTTTGTGTTATCTTGAGTGCAATTCTGTTTACGATGATACTGAGGATGACCAAGACCCAGACTTGACCGAAATACCTCCCTACGTAGCCAAAGAAATACTACAGGAAGGGGAAGGGGGACCTGTAATAGAGGACACCGAACCCATCAATGTAGGAACCGAACTAGAACCCAAAGAACTTAGGATAGGGACTACCTTGAGCTCAACCGAAAGGGCCGATTTCATAGACCTCCTAAATGAATTCAAAGACGTTTTCGCTTGGTCCTACAAAGACATGCCAGGATCGACAGGGGATATTGCCGAACATAGGATTCCGATTAAGCCAGGTTTCAAACCCGTGAAACAGAAGCTTCGACGAATGAGAACAGAATGGGCTCTAAAGATTAAGGAAGAAGTTGACAAGCAATTCAAAGCCGGGTTCATCAAAGTTTCCGAGTATTCTGACTGGGTAGCTAACATAGTACCCGTGCCCAAAAAGGATGGGATAATCTGTGTCTGTGTTGATTTTAGGGACTTGAACAAAGCGAGTCCGAAGGATGACTTCCCTCTACCTCACATTGACATATTGGTAGACAATACTGCAGACCACGCATTACTATCCTTCATGGATGGATATGCGGGTTATAACCAAATCAAGATGGCCATGGAAGATATGCACAAGACCGCATTCGTCACCCAATGGGGAACATATTGCTATACGGTAATGCCATTCGGATTGATCAACGCCGGAGCTACATACCAACGCACCGCAACTACACTCCTACATGACATGATGCACAAAGAAGTGGAGGTATATGTAGATGACATGATCGTCAAATCCAAGGAAAGAGAGGGACATATTGCAAACCTTCGCAAGTTCTTCGCAAGGCTACGAAAGTACAACATGAGACTCAACCCCGAAAATGCACATTCGGGGTAACATCCGGGAAACTCTGGGATATGTCGTTAGCCAACGCGGTATAGAAATAGATCCTTCAAAAATCAAAGCTCTGATCGAAATGCCACAACCCCAAACAGAAAAAAGAAGTCGAGGATTCTGGGAAAAGTACGTACATAAGTCGATTCATATCGAAACTTACGATGATTTGTGAGCCTATCTTCAAGAAACTCAAGAAAACAGACCACACCATGTGGGATGATGATTGTCAAAAGGCGTTTGACCGAATTAAGGAGATATTGGCTAAACCACGGTGCTCATGCCACCGCAACGAGATCAACCTCTTGGTTTATATCTCACAGTAACGGAAACCGCCATGGGTGCCATGTTGGCTCAAACTGTAGGAAGCGAAGAAAGAGCTATTTACTATCTAAGTAAGAAGTTCTTGGAATACGAGTGCAAATACTCACAACTCGAAAAGACATGCCTCGCTCTTGTGTGGGCAACGAAGAAGCTACGTCACTACATGCTTAGCTACTCCGTCAAAATATACTCCAAAATGGATCCAGTCAAATACCTCTTCGAGAAACCCTTCCTCAACGGACGCCCGGCAAGATGGACTCGATGCTCTTTAAGTCGACCTTAAATATGTGCCACGAAAGTTATAAAAGGTCGCGCCGTCGCCGAATTCTTCGCAGAAAATCCCATCAACGACGCACAAACCATAGATACTTGGTCATTTCCCGACGAGGATATACTTCAAACAGATGTAGACTCCTGGGACCTATACTTTGATGGAGCATCCAACTTAAGAGGATTCGGAATAGGAGTGTTGCTCATTTCTCCTGAAGGTGAGCATACACCGATTCTTTGTCAAACTCGACTTCAAGTGACAAACAATGCCGCAGAATCACGAAGCTTGTCTCATTGGACTACAAGCGGCAGTAAGTTTAGGCATTAAAAACCTCCGAGTACATGGGGACTCGTCACTGATCATCAACCAAGTTACAGGATCCTGGAAAATCCGAAGCGAAAGCCTCGCACCATATCAGGCTAGGATAGACCAAGTCGCTCAATTCTTTGATCATGTAACATACCTACCCCTACCTCGGGAGGAAAATCAATTTGCAGACGCTCTTGCGAAACTTGCATCTTTGATAAATATGCCAGATCACATGATAGAAATGCCTTTGTGTATCGAACGACGGTCAGAGCCGGCTTATGTCCATCAAATCACCGATGAAGAGGAAATCGCACAGGAACCCTGGTTCCAAGCAATCCTGAATTTCAAGCTTAATGGTACCTATCCACCGGATATGGACAAAAGGGGACAACGTGCTATACGCCTATTAGCTTCCCAATACATTCTGATGCAAGGAGAATTATACAAAAGAACACCTCTTGGTGTAGTCCTGCGATGCCTTGATCATTCACAGGCACGAAAGGTGATGGAAGAAGTCCACGACGGAGAATGCGGTCCTCACATGAGTGGGCCCATGATGGCAAAGAAAATCACACGTTTGGGATATTATTGGACCACAATGGAATCCGATTGCATCAAATACGTGAGACATTGCCACAATTGTCAAATCTTCGGGAATGTACAACATGTCCCTCCTTCGTTGCTCTACACGATGACATCTCCTTGGCCATTCTCTGCATGGGGAATTGACATAATCGGGAAAATAACCCCAGCCGGAACAGGAGGTCACTGTTTCATTCTAGTGGCGATTGACTATTTCACCAAATGGGTAGAAGCGGCTTCCTACACGGGTCTTACGGCCAAAAATGTGGCCAAATTCATACAAAATAACATCATCTGTCGATATGGTTGCCCACATGAGATCATTAGCGATAATGGGTCACACTTCCAAGCTGAAACCGAGCAATTGCTAGCCAAATACAAGATTAAGCATCATCACTCTTCGCCCTATAGACCACAGACTAACGGCGCGGTAGAAGCGGCAAATAAGAATGTTGTCACGATTCTCAAGAAAATGATCGACAACTACAGAGATTGGCCAAGCAAGATACCTTTCGCCTTATGGGGGTACCGTACATCTGTTAGAACGCCAACTGGGGCTACTCCTTTCTATTTGACCTACGGCATGGAAGTCGTACAACCGGTCGAGCTAGAGATACCATCCTTGCGTATTCTACTAGAAAGTCAAATCCCGGAGGCCGATTGGAAGAGGGATAGGTATGAAGAACTCATCCTCCTGGATGAACGTAGGCTACGCGCCTTACATAATGTCCAAACATATCAAGCCCGTATCAAACGAGCTTTCAACAAAAGGGTTAGGCCAAGAAACATCAAAGAAGTAGACTTAGTACTCAAATCGGTTAGAGCTCTTTTACCTGTCGACCCAAGGGGAAAATTCAAACCTAATTGGGCCGGACCATTTCTAGTCAAATCCATACTTCCAGGGGGTGCGGTTAGAATCACAGACCTAGATGGGAATGAATTTTCAAACCCCACAAACCTCGGCCAATTGAAACGGTACTATGCCTAGAATAGGACAAAAACGCGCCTCGCGTAAACCCATGTGTCGCTATTGTGGCACTAAATAAACGGCCCCTGGCCAAGCTGAAATAAGCTAAATGTCACTGTGCTCTTGCATTTTGACAAGTTTGTCATCCTCATATCATCAAATAAACTAAATTCGCACCTCCAGAGTAAGCAAAAGCTCATGCTTATTTTCTATGTTCATTACAAGCTCTTGCTTCGAACAATTATTCTTTTACATTTACTCGAACTACGCGCAAGGGTTTGATTTCGCTTTTTAAGTGAATACGTAGGCAATCCTTCACGGGATTCAACCCATTATATCTAAAAATGTAAATAGAAGGACATTTGCATTGCATTTGAAATTCGACAAGAATAATAAGTGGAAAATCTCAACGGTTTCATAACCATTTAACCTTTTTATTTCATTCACTTTATAATAATAATAGTACGTTACATAATAAAAATAGAATAGGCTAGGATTCTAAAAATCCCTCCTTTTTATTACAACAACAATAATAATAATAATCAAATAATAAATAAAAACTCGGGCTATTCCTCCATCTTCCCCTTGCCCTTGTCATTCTTGTCATATTTCCCGTCACGACCTCGAGCTGGGCGCTCTTGCACCACTTCAGACCTAATCACCAGCGGTCTTTCTCGAGGCCTGACTCTGCCATTCTTGCCAACCACCATTTCCGCGACAGGAGTAGTCTTTGATTTCTTCGAAGGATGAATGACCTGAAATCCAGCTTCTTCTTCTCCCTCTGTCAGATGCTTCTCCTTCTCTTTCTCTCCCTCGCGCACCTTGTAATCAACAGGCTCACGTTTCCTCAGTCTCTCGCGCTCTTCCGGAATTGCAGCCTTTCTCCACCTCAGATAAGAATCCGACACCCACAAAGCATTGGCGGAGAAGCTCAATAACCGCATGTTTCTTTGGGCCCATTTAATGGCCCACTCTCTTCGGCTCTCTGTAGTAAGCGCCATAGCAGTTTGCGGGACGGTATCAAGCCTAGGGATCATCTGCTTCAACCCAACTTGCCTCATCAATCTTTCCGGAAAGATGCATACCATAAACTCCAATCCCGGAATGCGCACGGACCTAGTGGGATCCAAAGAAGATACTCCAGTGACAGACTTGAGGTGCCACCACGGTACGACCCACCTAATCAACGGGCCATCATCACTCTTCAGCTTGTTCTTCCAATAGTCACAGACCCGAGTGAAGTCCACCATGTACAACTGCGTCCTCATCGCAATCGAACGGGAATGATAGGAAAGTGCATGAACTGGGGGCTCGATCAATCGGAGCCGTTCCATAAGCCAAACCTACCAAAAGCGGGTATTAGACACAAAAAAAAAAAAAAAAAAAAAAAAAAAAAAAAAAAAAAAAAAAAAAAAAAAAAAAAAAAAAAAACGAAAAAAAAAAAAAAAAAAAAAAAAAAAAAAAAACAAAAAAAAAAGAAGAAAAGATGATGCCTTTTACCTGCAAAATGACGGGACTCCCCAAGAACGGCAGATCGCGGTTGGATCTCCTATTATCCAAACCCAAGATAATCTCCCCTAAGCATAAGCAAGCTGGGCTCCTGCGCAGCTCCATTTGCTCAATAAGGCCCAAAAGACGGGGATCACCTCTCAAATCTTTATCAACGTGTCCTTGGAAGACATACACGTGCAGCAAACAAAAGCCAAATGCCCTCCTCCTGGCAACATGGGAAACAGTAGGGTCGGCCCTGTTAATGAATCGGTCTACAAAGTCCAACATTCTCACGCCTTTCGGGGTAACTAAGCGATCCACCTCAAGTCTAGTCAGTCCAAGCAAGTCTCTGAATTTGCTCTTATACCCTTGTGAAGTGGAAGGAATGGCGGGTAAATGTTCGGGATCCCACCCACCAATAGCGACAATTTCTTCAGAAACGGGCAAATATCACCTCCGGGAACGCGAAAACATGATAATTCGGGTCCCAATAGTCAAGGCAAGCATCCAAGAACGGTTTTACTACCTTAATGAGTTTCAAACTCAACAAAGAGCCAAGGTTATAAGCACCCATATCGTGCTTCTCCATATTCGAAAACTCGTTGGTCCATTCCTTCAAGCGGATCTCCAAAGTATTCATAATGACAATTTTCTCTTGAAGATTTATTTTGAGAGTTTTATGTGAATAGACGAGGAGGAGACGGAAGAATTGTGTGAATTAACGCCTCGTCGACGCTTCTATTTATACTAATTCTTTGTTTCCAAAAATCCGCCGTAACGGACTGCAGGAACAGCGCAAAGACTCGCCGCGCCTCTTGAGAGGGACGCAGCTCATGTTGCGCCTCTTCCCCATCTCACTTCTGCGATTTCCGCGTTTGGATCTTTCCTAATTCTATAACGAATAATTTCCTATTCCTACGGGATTTTATTTTGGTAAATACGAGCAGTTTACCATGTTTCAAGTTTCCTATTTTCGCGGGCACGCATTTCGAGACGACATCGACAATTCGCCATTTTACCACATGTGCACATTTTCATTTTAGGAAATACATTTCATTTTCATTTTTAAAAAATAATTCC
Source organism: Silene latifolia (assembly GCF_048544455.1). Taxonomy (NCBI): domain Eukaryota; kingdom Viridiplantae; phylum Streptophyta; class Magnoliopsida; order Caryophyllales; family Caryophyllaceae; genus Silene; species Silene latifolia. The sequence goes on from NC_133529.1 coordinate 28,510,557, forward strand.
AATTCCTCATCTTAGGACATAATTTCCATTATAATTCATTTACCTTTTTTATTATTATTATTTTTATTTTCTTAATTTCATTTCCACATCTCTAACTTACAGATTTCTTTTTTCTTTTTTTTTTAGGGGGTAACCCTCCCTACCGTCCGGTCATTTCCGGCAAATTTTTGCTTTTCCTCGTGCTCTTTTGAGTCTCATTTTGCGCTGATTAAAGGCCTTATGTATATAAAATGTATGTTTTGCGTAATTTCCATGTAAATTTCGGCAGCATGACGGCATAAACCGTTGTCTACCAAACCTGTTCAAGAACTAACCTGCAGGTACAAGCAACACAACCCAACAGCAAAGACACTCAGGCCATCGTATATACAAATGTACAGGCAAACTGGGGGCTTGCGCCCCAAACAAAGTCCAAAAGTCCAAGCAAACTGGGGGCTTGCACCCCGAACAGAGTCCAAAAATGTTCCAAAATCAAATGTCCAAATGTACAAGTCTACAAAACTACACAAAACTACTGCTGGGCGCCCTCCAACTCAGCAACTCTGGCCGCAAGAACGGCATTCTCGGCATCCCGAACCTCGAGCTCCCTCAACAAGCGAGCCGTCTCCTCCCGGGACTGGGCCAACTCTCGCTCCAGCTCGCGGTCACCCTGTAAACAGCAACAAATTGGCTCATGTCAATCAATTCAAGCAAGATCGAAAATCAAAAACCAAAAAAAAAATCAAAATCAAAAGTCAAATAAGGTTCATACCTGACGACCTCGACCACCGACGAGTGCCTCGATGGCAGTACCTCGCAGCCGGTTGGCCACCCTCCATAGTGCCACGAACCGGGACGGTGCGACCTGCATTTTCAAAAGAAATTCTCAGCAAATTGAACAAGTTCAATCAAATGTGTTCTTACACGAAAGTTATATAAACAAGAGGCTCACCCCCCGAATCAGATGCTGCCAGTCATCTGGGCCAGCATCCGTCACAGCTACGTCAAAGTCACGCAACTCGGAGATCGTCATCCTCCCAGTCGTGTCAGTGTACTCGAGGGTCTCGGGGTACTCTGGGGGCTCGATGCCAGCCGCCTCAACCTCCTGCAAAGACAAATAGCTCTCGTTAATCGATGATCTTTCGTCGCAATTCTCGAAATCAAACCAAGCAAAAGTAGAAAGATACTCACCACTACCGGCCAGTACGCCAACCTCCCGTAAAGGAACGCCGAGTAGTCCTCTCCAGGCAGAAGAAGGTCGTCGCCACTGGCACCAGCCAAGTCCGCCTCCCTCTCGGCCTCGAAGGCTCCCTAAACATCGTCCTGGGAGGATCGACGGGAACCGTCAACGCGTCCCGAGAGCACTGACGAGCCAACCGCTCGCCCAAGTACCACACAGGACCCATCGACGTCCTCAACAGCAGCCGACTCGGGCTCCTAGGTCGAAGGATCTCAGCGACGAAAAGGGGCGCTCCTGCGTACTCCGCCCAAGGTCTGGGCACCCACTGCGACAATATAAAGGCACAGATCATTCCTATGATCAATTAAAAGCAAAGTATAAGAAGAGTAAATGAATACAAATGGGATACTCACGCTGCTCAGCTGAAGAGCGTTCACGTCCCGCCGGTAGACATTGTGAGAAGAACGCTTGCTCTTCGTCCGGCACATGACCCAATCCCTCACCACGGGATAGGCCCTCTCCAACGGCTCCGTCCTCTTGGGCGTGAGACTCGGGAAGTAAGAGTACACCCACGCCTGTAAAACAGAATAATCAATGACGATCTTTCGTGATTTGATAAAGAAAGGAATTTACTTTGGTCTAAAGGATGGTTCATACCTCCCAAGAGCCCTGTGTCCGACCGCACCGGAGAAGTCCCCTTCTCCATCGACTCCGGACGAACCATGGCCCTCATGAAGCGGATGAGGACCGCGAAACCAGCGATGACCCGGCCCCAACGCCCTAGGGAACTCGGGTCGAAAGAAAGGGAAGAAGCTTCGTCGATAGCCTCTCGCCCTTGTCTCCGAGGTAAATCGAAGACGAGAACCACCAAAGCCACGACGAGCTCTCGCTCACTGTACAAGGAGGAGGAGGAGCTGTCTCCCTCCCATCGATCGTCACCGGCGCCGGGGTCTTCCCCGCAAAGTAGTCTCGAACGTAAGAACTGGGTACCAAACCCCAAGATCGTGACCTTCGGCGACAAGTTCCACCGATCAATCTCCTCGCCTCGGCCGAGTCCACCCTCATAGCGGTCTCCGGCCATACCATCTCCTCGGTCCCACACGGCGGACGAGAAATCATGCCGTAATCCTCCGAGTGACACCCACCTCACCAAAAGGTAGGTGAAACGTGGAAGTCGTATCCCAGAATCGATCCAAGAAAGCGCGGACGAGGCTAAGGTTAGCCCGCAACTTCCTCTTCACGATATCCCTCCAGGACACTGAACGAGGAGGACCGAACGCTCCACGCTCGATCATGGCCCTCTCCTCCGCCGACATTGCTCGTAGTGCTCCATCGTTGTCGTGTAACCCGAGAACGACCTGATGTTCCCGGCCTCCTATTATGATTTGAAACAAAGCTGTCTTTAGTTTTGAATGAAATTTGAAAGAAATTTGGACAAAAAATGAAAGAGGATGAATAATGAGTAGTGAATTCTTATTTACCAAGCTCTTCACCGTCTGTAGGACGGGTGACCCTCTGCAGACCCACACGAGGTGTCTACTCTCCCAGTCTCGGCCACGCAGAGCTCCTCTCGGTGGCGACCTCCTCGCCCGACGTTGGCCCGTCTCGGGGCCTCCTCCTCCTCAACGGCCTCCTCCTCGTGAGCCTCGTCTCCAGCAGCCATCACCGCGGCGGTGAAGGCCTGCTCTAAAGCATCCTCAACAGTAGCGGCGTCTATCTCCATGGGAGCTCTCCCAGAAGTAGAAGCCTCATCGCCTGCAGTGTTAAAGCAAGTTCAGGCCACGTCATACGACGACAAGCCTTTGTCAAGGGGTTTTCAAGCCTTCAAAGCCCTGAAGCTACTCCTCCCGTGCCATCCTTGGCCACGTTCCCACCAACCCAATCACTCATGTGATAAATTGGGTCAAGTCAAGTCCAATTCAAAGCCTAGTTCTGGGTTCGAGTCGGAAATTCGGCAGCATTTCGCTATAACGGTGATTATGCCCTAGAAAGGTGTCCTGAAAAGTTGTCACAAACCAAAATTCCGAGATGGTAGGAAGTTTACCCATCGTTCAAGGATCCCAAATATCAAATTTCATCGCCAATGGGCAATCCTAAGGCTATTTTCGAAGCAAAGCACGGTTCAGCTGTAAAACCGTCTCAAAATTCATTCAAAGGCTCAAAACTTGATGAAAATTCGAAACAAATGCATGGTTATGTTCCTAACATCACCTACTATCCATTTCTAGTGTCAATTTGGCAAGGCAAAACCATTTGGGGGAAAAGCCCCAAATTTTCGATCAAAAGGGTCGAAAACCCTAATTCTCGCGGCTCAAAATTCAACAAATGAAGAAGATTAAGACACATACCTCGATTAGTCATGTTTAAAGCAAGCTTTTGAATCAAACCTTGGCGGAAATGGTGAAGATTTGAGAGAGAAATGAGTGAATTGTGTTTCGAAATAATGAACACAAATCCCTCTGATTTCGCGTTTTTTACGCAGGAAAGCCAAATTGGGGAAAAGACGCAGCAGGCGCTGCGCCTCTTCCAAGAGACGCAGCTCTTGCTGCGCCTCTTCCTTCTGTTCCCTCCATATGGATTTTCAAAAATTCGTTATAAGTTCGTTATTTGTGGGCCCATCTTTGGTGCGCCTCTTCCTCGATGCTATTTTACTCTTTTGGCCCATTCGACAATTTTCTTTCGTTCCGGCCCGCATTTTACCAGCCAGCAGCGGGCTGTTGCATATTATTATTCACTTGTCCCAGCGCAGCAGTATTTTGCAGTATTGCTCACTCAAGATTTCTTCCATGACGATCAAGATGTTCCTAAGTCGTCAAAATATTTGTCCCCAGCACAGCAGTATTTTGCAGTATTGCTCACTCAAGATTTCTTCCATGGCGATCAAGATGTTCCTAATCGTCAATATATTTCCCAACAAATAGTTCGCTTGAGACCGACGCAAGCAGATTCAACCTCAAGTTTTGCAAGAGTTCGTTTGAGACCGACGCAAGCGGATTCCCGTGGCAGTTTCTACCGACGTCCTGCTGCTTTCAATATTTATTCTTCACGGAGTTCGGCAAAGGTGTCATTCTCCGGAAGCATCTCGAGAAAGAAGTTTCTTCAGTATCCCTGTGACCCCTAATGCCTTCAGACACCAAGTTATCTTCAGACCAAAGAGTTTTGCCGAAGCGTCTTCAGTCCCGTTTCACCCAGGGGTATCTCAGGTATGGTTTCTTCTTATGGCTGGCGAGCTTCCTTACGTAGTCTAATGGACTTTAAACGACCCTCCCCGATAGTCGACAGACTCTAAAATGTTCCCGACGATAGATCCTTGGCTCAGACCCCTTGAGCCGCCTCGCGTCGCCATAGTCGTCAGGTTGTAATCTTCGATTGACCTGATGGCTATACTTTGACTTTCGCCTTGTCCAAGCCTCAGTCAAAGTGGGGGCTCTGTAGATACCTCATTTCTGCACCTCCCGCAAACCACCCGGTGATGATTGGGCCGCATGTTTGATACGCGGAACGATTTGTGATAGTTCGTAAGATTATCGTCAAGTGATTGCTCAAATATTAAATGTCTACCTCTTAGTTGTCATCTACGTCCCGATACGGTCGTTTTGGTAGTAATTAGAGTACATTCGGAGTCCGGGTCAAAAACCGTCTCCATTTTCTGATAATCGTTAAATCCCGAGTCGAATATTCGGAATGTTAGGATATTTCTATTCCATATTTTATAAATTTTATCTTTTGGCAAATAATATCCCGTAATATTCATAAGATAATCAAATTATTTCCGTCCTACCATAACTCAAACGCGGAAATCTTTCTTCAAAGAGGAGGAAACCTCACGGGAATAGACGCAGCAGTCTTTGCGCCTCTTCCAAGAGACGCAGTGGCTGCTGCGCCTCTTCCCAGGCCCTTCTTTGCATGTCTTACGTATCTTTTTCATATCTTTCCGATATTCACTTCCAAAGAGTCTCCGAAACCCTAATTCCTTCACGTGATTAGTATAAATAGGAGCCTTCGCTCCTCATATTTCTCACGCGAGTGTCCGCCCTTCTCTTCTCCCTTTGCATTCTAGACTTTGTTCTTACTTATTGGCGCCTACGTGCTTGAACTTTCGACCACGTAAGCTCGGATCTTTCCGGGTACCAGCCTCTCCGTTGCATGACCGACCAATTTGACCAACTACACTCAATCAACTTAATTAATCAATCGTTTTCCTCTTACGAGGGCACTCTCTTTGCATTCGCGTCGAGCATTCACTAATCGATATCTTAGTTCTTCTCGTTCCGTCAACATGTAAGTCTGAGGGTGTATAATCCTTATTTATTTATTTATTGTATTTTAATTATTGTATCATCATCATTGTAAGGTTTACGTCGAAAATACCATTAAAATCGATTTCTAAAACCCTTTGTTAAAACCTGTTTTTGCGGATTTCCAGTAAATAACCGTCGAGAAAGGACGCAGTAACTGCTGCGCCTCTTCGAAGGAGCGCAGTTCCTGCTGCGCCTCTTCGTGAGGCTGCCGCAGTTCCTGCTTCCTTTCTTCTTCGTTTGTCCTCTGTAATTCATGTTCAAATTCTTTCCTTTGCTTGCTTCGTCTGTTAATTCTTCGTCGTAGTATCATAATAATTCCACATGTATTATAATCATTCATTCACATGTTTTAATTGTTATAAATCCGACTTAAATCCTAAATAATCCATATTTACGGGCTTTCGTCATTAAGTTCAATCCCGGATTTTAGAGGTTCAATTTGTTCATATTGAGTTTCTGGAATTCGTCATTGATATAGTTTTCATCTGTTTATTCGCATGTTCATTGTATATTCGTTGTATGTCTGTCGTATTTAGCCTAATTGACTTATTTCAATAGAGGACTCATTAATATTTTCATCATAATTTCGTGTAAATAATCCGTTTCCGGTTCGTCCTATCCATGTTTATCGCTTTTATGACCATCATTCACATGTAATTAACCTGCTAATCACTTTCATCCGAGTAAATATTTCAATCCATCATTAAATTCACCAATAGACATTAACGATTTGCGATTCGGCTTCCACGGCCCGAGAACTCACCCTTGAACAGATCACGGCAAGAATCTGCGCCTCTTCCAGAGGGCGCAGTCCTGTTGCGCCTGTTCCAGGATGATTTCTGACCCTGAACTCCGTTTCTGCCTTGACCTAATTTAATTAGCTTACGTATTAATTAACTATTATTCGTAATATCACGCTAATTCCTGTTCGTTCGTTAATTTTTATTTGTTTTATTCTTTTTCTCAAATTATCCGTTTTAAAGGTATTTTCGACATAAATCGTCTATTCCATTGTAATTATTGTAATTTTCATTATTGTATTCATGGTTATTGTATTTCTTTTATTGTTTGTATGCTTTCACATGTAATTCAACATTAAATCCTACTTCGACCCAATTGTATGCTAACTAATTGTCAACCGACCTAGTTAAATTCTCACATGTTAGGATTAATCTATGGATGTTGCATTGCATGCATATAAGCCGACGATATATCAAGTATAGATAACTTCCCTAATCATTAGTAGAGGCCGCTATCGAGGCGGGCGGGATTAGGTGTTCGATCAAAAGAGCTTCCTAATACGTACCCTCACCCCTTACTCCAGATCTCCGTGAGCACCCGTGTTCATTGGCATCCACGAGAGTCATTCTAGATATAGAATGCTACGGGTAACGATTGCTTAGTGTTCATGTCACTACTTTGTGTCTTGACATGACACGAGGTATTCGAACGGTTCCAATTTCCCATAAAAATTGGTGGCGACTCCATACAAAATGCAAACGCTTGTTTTTCGACCTTCACCAAGCGCCCCCGTGGGCGGCCCGCTGTCCACACTTGCTTGTTTACTTTAATTGTTATTTAGTTTAGTGATCTTCTTATCTCAACTCAAATTGCGACACCCCTAGACACCGCTACTTGCAATCGAAAATCCTACATCAATACCCGTCCCTTGGGATCCGACCTTTACTTGCCTCTTTACTAATAGTAGAGTTGTTATTGAAGTTATAAATATTGTTTTGGTCTAGGTGCTCCTAACGACAAGTAACCGAAATCTAAGCTCAAAGCGGACCGACCAAAAATGGCGCCGTTGCCGGGGACGGTGTTAACTTGATTTGATTTTCTTTGATTGTTATTAGTTGTGTCTTTCTTTGCCTTGGGGAAGTAAAACTCCTCAAGTTTTGTTCTAATTGTTTTCGAGTTGTTTGATATTTTGCATGTCTAGAAGATCACAAGGTAACTTGTTACCTATTGATCACGAAATTGAAAGGACTTTGACAACCAATAGAAGACTTGCTAGAAATACTTTGAGAGGTATTGGTGAGGTTGTAGATATTCAACCAAATACTATTGAGTTCATCAACCCTTTTGCAAGAGAAGGTGAGGAGAACCCAACACAAAATCAATCACACAACCAACCCACAATGCTTAAGTTTTCATCACATTCTGTACCAACCGAGTAGAACCTACCCAATGGTACTCCCACACCACAACACTTAACCGGAAATTTCATTGCAAAATCCGCATTTATCCAATTAGTCGAAAGAAGCCATTTTGGAGGGATGCCTAGTGAAGACCCTCATTCCCATATGGAAAATTTTTGTGACTATTGTGATGCGATTTCACAAACCGGTGTAACTCAAGACCAAATTCAATGGGTCTTTTTCCCTTTTTCTCTAATTGGCACCGCAAAACAATGGTTGAGAAGCCTTGATAAAGCCACTCTTGGAATTGACTCTTGGAAGAAGTTGGCTCTAGCTTTTTACAAAAAATTCTACCCTCCGGAAAAGACTAACATGCTAAGAGCTCAAATTACGGGTTTTAAGCAAAGGGATGAAGAATCTTTGTATGAAGCTTGGGAGCGATTCAAAGGAATTTGTCGCTCATGTCCTCATCATGGACTTAGCGAGTGGTTCTTGGTACAACAATTTTGGAATGGTCTTTATGAAGACTCAAGAAAAATTATTAACATAGGATCAAATGGTATGTTCACCGAAGTTGACGACAATCAAACTTGGACCAACATTGAGGAAATGGCAGTCCATAACTCACAATATAGTAGACCTCGCAAGGCTACTAGAGGATGAAAGCATGAAGTGGACTCTATTACTCAATTGGGTGCTCAACTTAGTGCTCATATTGATACCATAAACTTGAAGTTTGAGAAGGCTATGGCTAAACTTGAAGAAGCCTCAAAATCACCAAAGCATCATGTTAATGCCATGGTAGCATCTTCATCAATCCTAAGTGGGATATGTGAGAATTGTGGAACTTTGGGACATGACCAAGGTGAATGTAGGGGAACAAATGAACAAGTGAATGCTTTTCAAGCATACAAAAGTGGTACCCCTTATTCCAACTATTACAATGAAAACACCAAATTCCACCCAAATCTCTCATACAAAAGCCAAAATGTCCAAAACCCTCAACCAACATACACCCCTCCTCCCATGAGAAACCAAAACCAAATACCCTTTTTCAACCAAAACCAAGGTTATCAAAATCAAACTCCATACAATCAACAAAATGACCAAGGTTTTGATATTCAAAAAGCGGTCCTCCAAATGCAAAAGAATCAACAAGAATTTTTCACTCAAATGCAAAAAGATAGCTAAGTAAAAGACATCACCATCAACAATATCCTAGCCCACACAAAAATGTTGGAAACTCAATTGACCCATTTAGCGTCTTCAAACTCTGAAAGACAAAAGAGGCAATTATGACCTCAAAGTAATCCCCCAAGACATGAAATGGTTAGTGCCATAAACTTGAGGAGCGGTACGAGATATGAAGGGCCAAAGAATCAAGTTGAGGATGAAGTTGTGGAAGCTAGTGACAAAGAAGAAGTTGTGCAAAACTCTAAGGAAGGAGAACCAACAAATCAAGAAGTTTCAAAGAAAAGTGAAGAAAAGGCCAAGGAAAAGGAGCCCATTGTGATTAGACTTCCATTTCCGAGTCGTCAAGCTAAGCCTAAGTTTGATGACCAACTTGGAAAATTCATGGAAATTGTGAAGAATTTAGAAGTCTCGATTCCTTTCACGGAATTAATCAATCACGTGCCGGCCTATGCAAAGTACATGAAGGACATCCTTACGAAAAAGAAGTCAATCCGGAAGCTTGAAACTATCGCCTTCACTAAGGTGAGTAGTGCAATCCTTCAAGGGAGTTCACCTCCAAAACTTAAAAATCCGGGAAGCTTCTCAATACCGTGTACCATTGCAACACCACGATCAACAAGGCTTTATGTGATCTAGGAGCAAGTGTGAGTGTTATGCCGTATTCGGTTAGTAAAAGGCTAGGGATGGGAGAGCTTAAATGTACCAACATCACACTCTAAATGGCCGATAGAACAACGAAGACACCGTTAGGGATATGGGAAGATGTTCCCGTGAGAATTGGCAAATTCTTCATCCCGGTGGACTTTGTCATTGTTGACATGGAAGAAGACTCTAATATTCCGATCATCCTAGGAAGACCTTTCTTGCACACCGCGGGTGCGGCGATAGATGTGAATCACGGAGAGCTTACTCTTGAAGTGGGAGACGAAACCATCACTTTCAATTTTGACAAGACCATGAGAGCTCCACGATTGCATGAACCATGCTTTATGGTTGATCACTATAGCCGGAAGGATGATAGGAAGAAGTCGAAATTCCAATGGAAAAAGAAAGTGGATGATGCTCCATCAAAAGAGCAAGGAAATAGCAACAATGAGAGCTTGAAAAGCTCACCCAAGACAAGTGAAGAAGATGGCCCCATTGGCCAAGACAAGAAAGAAAGAGAGGTGTCTCTATCAACTCAAGAAATTTTTAATGATCAAGTAGACGAAGTTTGCGGTCTTTGGGATGATGAGTTCGAAGGGATATTCAATCCCTATATTGGTAATGCTATGAACCAAGACCATCATGGAAACAACAAGTGCAAAAATCTATTGAGGACCTTTATCATGATAATGAACAAGCTTTCGACTACTTCTTCAAGGTGTTGAGTAACATCAACAACACCTTGAACATACCCCCTTGACATCTCACATTGGATGAGAGTTTGGTGGAGTCCTCCCTAAACCACCATTTGTAAATATTCTAACTCCCTAACTTCCATTTCAATTTTTTTCATTGCATTTTTGTCATTTTTGGATTTATTTTTGTGCCTTGATCAAGATATTCACCTTAGTGTGGGGATAGCAATTGCCTAGGCTATTCATGCCTTTGTAGTGCCCCTACAATGAAGAACACGAGAATTGAAGAATGAAAATGACACGGGTTATGCAGTACCCACGGATAGACCTGAATCTGTGTGGTCAAGGAGGAATCCGAGCGTCCAAATGGACAATCCGCTCGTCCTGAAGAACCCGAGCGTCCAATGTCACCAGACGCTCGTCTGGCAGAGCTGCAGAATTCAAAAAACTAGTCTGACAAAGAATCCGAGCGTCCCAACCGAGAATCCGCTCATCTGATACTGGACGCTCGTCTTTCAAGAAACACGATCGTCTTTCTGCTGCAACATTTTAAAGTTTTTCCATGTAACAGAATCCGAGCGTCCGTCCAAAAAGACGCTCGTCTCACATTGAAAAATCCGCTCGTCTTTCCAGAAAGACGCTCGTCCTACGGCGTCTTTTCCTGAAGCCTATTTACGAAGAATCCGAGCGTCCAGACCCTTGGTCCGCTTGTCCTCTGCTGCGTTTTCAAATATAACGGGTCTTTTTGACCCTCTTCCCTCATTCATTCTCATTTCTTCTACATTCAAACACTACGCAAAACCCAAAAACCCCAAAACCAAACTTCCTCACAACAAAAATTAATCACTCCTTTTGCAGCAACAATTGATTCAAACACCAAAGTCTTCAACTTTTGAGTCGATTTTTTTAGGATACCAAGCAACATTCATTCATCCTAAATCGATTTGGGCATCATTAAAAATTGGAGATTTCAATCTTTCATTGGTGTAATCAAGCAAAGGAGAATGGCAAGAACTAAAGGAGGCATCAAGGCACCCCCAAAGAAGACACTTTCCAAAAGGCAACAAGCTCTTCAACCAAAACAATTGTCAAAGGCATTGGTAGTCCATGAGACAAGGTTGGAGGTTCAACAAGGTCCCCCTATGGAAGCTACAACATCAACAACTCCGGTCATTGAGCAATTATCCAATTATCCGGAGGTAACTTTCACTTCCGACTCTCATAGGGAGAAATTCATTCTCTTTGCAAAGAAAACCATCATGCCTACTAAGTTTATTTGTGAAGATGCATTGTCAAAATTAGGTGTTCTTGAACAAACCAAAACCTTATTTGAGTCTATGGGATTGGGTAAATTGTTTACAATGAGGGAATTGACATACCCCTCCCTCACCTTGGAATTTTTAAGTTCTTTGAAAGTCACAAGGGTGGAGACTCGAACCAACATCGAGTTTCGTCTTGAAAATGTTGATAGACGCATAAATTATGGTGAATTGGGTAAGATATTAGGCCTTAGTGATAACCCGAAATATACAAAGACTCCTATCAAGTATGACCCCGCTCCTCTTTGGATGACAATTTCCGGGAAGAAATTCGTGCATTTTCATGATTGTCGTGCTCTCTTAGTCCACCATCCGGGCATTAGAGTATGGCATAAGGTCATTGGGAATACTTTGATAGCAAGAAATGGCACTAATCACCTTACCAAACTTGATTGTATTCTTCTTGAGTTGGCCTTGAACATAGGAAGGGAATTTACAAAGCCATATAATGCTCTAAGCCTTTTGGTTGAACGATGGCTTAATGTCGATTGTGGCAAAGAAGGCACCGCCTTTATTGTAAATGGAGGACTAATTACCCATTTGGCTAAGCATTTTAACCGGGATTTCAACAAACACAACACCTATGTGTCGGTTAAAGGAGGCCATCTTGTTGATATGGACACCATGATTCACAAGTTCAAGTGGGTCAAGCACGACACTCTTGACGACAAATATGGGTGGTTAACCAATGAAGCTAGATCTTTCACCTTGCCTTCCAAAATTTGTCGATTGAATGTTCACCGACCGAACTACCTTCTCCCACTCTCCGAAGAGACCGAGTATATCATTCAACAACAAAGAGGCGAAATTGCCGAGCCCTCCTCCTCCATTATCACCCCACCTTACCCATTTGAATACCAAGAGTTCAAACCCAAGGATGTCGAAGTGGGAAATGATTACTTGATACTACTCATGAGGGAAATGCACAAGTAAGCTTACAATGATAGAATGGATGCTTACAAGGCCCAATATCCTCCCCTCCTACATCTTGCTCCTACATCTAGCTAGGCAAGGACTTCTTGATCCGTCTTGTTCTTTGCCTATTTGGGCGGATATGGAAGTATTCTTTCCTAGCATTCCTAGTGGTAGTAGACCGGGTGGAAAGGAGAGGGTTGTTGAAGAGGGTAGTGTTCAAGAAGAAGGTGTTCAAGAAGAAGAGGTTCAAGAAGAAGAAGCTCAAGAAGAGGAAGAGGAAAGTGGGGAAGAACAAGCAAGTGAAAGTGAGAGTGGACGCGATTCAACATCTATGGAAGTTGATGATACCTCAAGAGAGGAGGATGTTGATGATGATGATGATACGATGGGTGAAGATTAGCAAACTTTGGAGGCTCCTACATTCTTACACCTCCATTATGGTTTGTCTACTTCCCTTGTTTTTATTTTATCTTGATCATTTATTTTGTGGAGTCCTAGCAACATTGGAGGACTAACACCTTGGCTTCATTAAGGTGTTCTTTATCTTTGTTCCCAACTTGTAAAATCCAAAATGACAATCTTTAGTTTCATGCATTGTATTCCATGTGCATAAACTCCCCTGAAATTCAAGACGTTAGAAATAATGTCTATTTTGGTTTGGGAAAGTCCATGCATATGCATTGGAAGCTAATTTAAATTATGCTCTCCGCCATAACAAAAACACATGCATCATGTAGTGTAACTTAGTATAATTTGCATTTAGTTTAGAAATCATGCATATTTATTGCATAATTTCCTATCGTATTGGCCATTGAGGACAATGCCCATACTAGTGTGGGGATGGGAAATTCTAACTTGACTTTTATTCAAAATCCAAAAAAATCAAAAATTTTGAAAAATCCAAAAAAAATTGAAAAATTGAAAAAATCAAAACATGTTCATTCCTTTTTAGTGTAGACTTGTATATATTGTTTTGTATATATTGTGTTTGTTTATCCTTTTTCACATTGATCAACTACGCCACATCCGAGACATGAGGATGTTGAAGACCTCATGGTATGATCTTTCCAATCTCCTTTTTCCTCTTTATATTAATGACTATGTGGCTTTATTTTGATTGATGCGGTATGAAACAATGTGAATTTAGGACTTGCATTTAGGTTATTTGGCATATTAGTTGGTAGAAGCATATGCATTAGGATGTATAAATGTTAGTTGCATCATGGCATGTAGTTTGCATGTTAGAAAAATTTTGTGAAACCGAATATTTGGGAAGCTTGACAAGTGTATATAGGCCCTAGTATATGCTTTTTCTTCTTAAGACTTTGCTTGTTAGAATACTTGTAAAACACCCTAGGATATGTCATGCTAGTATCCTTTGACCCATGGATTAAGGCCTAGTCAAGAGTACCTTGTGGTGTGATAACTCTTTGACTACCGTTTATTCCAAGGTGACCCTTGAAACCATGCAACCATCATTCATCCATGTTCTACCACACATTTTGTCATCAAGGGGAATTGGCACAAAAATTGTTCAAATTTGAGTTCAAGAATTGAAATGAAAAGAAAAGAAAAAGTTTGCAATTGCATCAAAAGAAAAGAGTAACAAAAATGAAAACTCCTATGCTTCAAATATAAGGCACCCTCGTTACTAATTGGGGTGACTTTGAAAATGTTCAAAAGAAAATGCAAAAAGTTGAAAGTTGTCAAGTATTGAAATGCCAAACATCAAAAGAAATGGCAAAAAGAAAGTATTCTCAAATGTCAAATGCCACAAGAAATTGGGGGGAAAAACAACAACAAAAGCAAACTCCCAAATGAAACTCAAATACTATCGATCCCTTTATCCATCTTATCCATTTTTGTTCATGGTAGAGAGGGGACGACCCTTCTTCTTGTCTAGGCAAAAAGAGGAATTCCGTGATCCTCCAGTGTTTCTAACACCATAGGGAGTCTATTCTTGACAAAAGCATTTAACAATTGAGGACAAAGGTACCCTAGATTGACACAACTTGGAGGTGATTTATTGGTATCCTTCTAGGCCTAGTAGTTTGAAGAAACCATATCTCTGAAGGAGTGTGTACCCTTAAATTGCTTCCCCTTTAGATAATTTCCGCCACTTAGATAAGGAAAGTGACTATTCTTTTGTAGATGCATCCATTACTTGATTTTATGTGCTTTAATGCTTGGATGTGTCGCCATTTTGGCAAGACCCACCTTGCCTTGCAAGAAGGCATCCTACCTCATGGTTGTCTTGTTGTGAGTTGAAGGGGCGGAGTGAGACCCGCTAATTGTCTCATGTCGGCTATATTAGTAGGATAGTTTAAATAAGGGTCCTAGTTTTTGTCACCTCTTTACTCTGGACGAGCAAAGGTTCGGTTTGGGTATATTTGATGTGATCAATATTTGAGCATATTTAGTCCCCGAATTAGCCTCGTTCCTATGCTTTTTAGTGCATATTTGGGTCATTTACTATCTTTAGTCCTTTGTTTTGCATATTCTTTGAGGTTTTGTTTCCTTGGTAGGAGAGGAGTGCAAACCTTGCATTTTCATGGCAAAATAGAGCTAAATTGATCGAATCTAATGACCAAGCATCAAAGAGAAGACAAGACTAGAAGGCCTTTGTACATATTGTAGTAGATGGGCAATGATGAAGAAATCCTTGCATCTCCGACAAGATCCCGGAGGATTGTTGGAATAATAAGGAAGAAAAGAAGAAAAAGGAAGGCTAGGACAAGATCCGAGCGTCTTAACCATCGGGACGCCCGTCCAAAACTGCCAGAATCCGAGCGTCCGAGATTGAAGGCCGCTCGTCCAGCCACCTGAGAATCCGCTCGTCCCGACCCTTGGACGCTCGGATTGTGTTACAGGACAACACGTCCTCTGCTTCGCTCCATTGAAGATGCGCATATTTTTGGAAGACTAGCAAAAAGGAGACCCGCATCTTTTCTTGAGAGGAGTGATTCCTCAAGGACTCAATCGTCATTTAAGCCCTTAGTAACCCTAATTTGTGCACCTAATCCCCACTATAAATACCCCATTAGTCTAATTAGATTGATAATGTTCTTCTTATCAATCTTTAGTGTAGTTTATATCATTCTAATCTCTTCTTAATCTTGTAATCAACTTCTAATCAAATATTAATACAAATCTCATTTCCTTAATTTCTCTTTTGTTCATCTTTTATTTTGGGTAATTGAAGATTATTTGGGTTTATTGGGAGATTGACAACCTTCCATCAATCATCAAGTACTTTTATTCTTTGCATTATTATTTTCGAATCATCATTAGGTATAACTCTCTTAATCCCTTTTTAATTATTGTTAATCATCTTCATTTATTCATCATGTTGTGCTTTGTTAATATGATTGACAACCTTGTTAACATGTTAAACTTGAAAATGAGTGAGTAGTTTCCTTAACTAGGGTTAATGGATAATTAGGAGAAACCAACATGGGGGATGATTCATGCTTAATTTAATATGTTTTCATAATTTATTTGCTTGCTTGTTGTGATCTCAACTTATGTACATGTTATGTTTGATGAAATGCGAGCCTATGAATCCTTGCATTTTTTACCCATCACTTACCTTTTCAATGAGACTTGTAAGACATAAACCAACTCGAGTCTCATTAGACCATGCATATAGTTGAGTAGGGAGGATTAAGTCTACTTGTAGGTGTTGTACAATCTAATCGATTCGGCTTCGGGACCCAAACCTTCCTAGGATTGTAAGATATAAACCAACTCGATCTTATCACAACAATAATTGCTTGCTTATAATTTGAGAATATGTTCGTATGATCAATTCCCATGAATCCCCTATGACCCCATGACACCCTAGTGCTTTTAATCAATTGTTTACATCTCATTTTAGTCATCTTGCTTGTTTACTTTAATTGTTATTTAGTTTAGTGATCTTCTTATCTCAACTCAAATTGCGACACCCCTAGACACCGCTACTTGCAATCGAAAATCCTACATCAATACCCGTCCCTTGGGATCCGACCTTTACTTGCCTCTTTACTAATAGTAGAGTTGTTATTGAAGTTATAAATATTGTTTTGGTCTAGGTGCTCCTAACGACAAGTAACCGAAATCTAAGCTCAAAGCGGACCGACCAAAAATGGCCGCGGGGACGGTGTTAACTTGATTTGATTTTCTTTGATTGTTATTAGTTGTGTCTTTCTTTGCCTTGGGGAAGTAAAACTCCTCAAGTTTTGTTCTAATTGTTTTCGAGTTGTTTGATATTTTGCATGTCTAGAAGATCACAAGGTAACTTGTTACCTATTGATCACGAAATTGAAAGGACTTTGACAACCAATAGAAGACTTGCTAGAAATACTTTGAGAGGTATTGGTGAGGTTGTAGATATTCAACCAAATACTATTGAGTTCATCAACCCTTTTGCAAGAGAAGGTGAGGAGAACCCAACACAAAATCAATCACACAACCAACCCACAATGCCTAATTTTCATCACATTTCGTACCAACCGAGTAGAACCTACCCAATGGTACTCCCACACCACAACACTTAACCGGAAATTTCATTGCAAAATCCGCATTTATCCAATTAGTCGAAAGAAGCCAATTTGGGGGGATGCCTAGTGAAGACCCTGATTCCCATATGGAAACTTTTTGTGACTATTGTGATGCGATTTCACAAACCGGTGTAACTCAAGACCAAATTCGATGGGTCTTATTCCCCTTTTCTCTAATTGGCACCGCAAAACAATGGTTGAGAAGCCTTGATAAAGCCACTCTTGGAATTGACTCTTGGAAGAAGTTGGCTCTAGCTTTCTACAAAAAATTCTACCCTCCGGAAAGAACTAACATGCTAAGAGCTCAAATTACGGGTTTTAAGCAAAGGGATGAAGAATCTTTGTATGAAGCTTGGGAGCGATTCAAAGGAATTTGTCGCTCATGTCCTCATCATGGACTTAGCGAGTGGTTCTTGGTACAACAATTTTGGAATGGTCTTTATGAAGACTCAAGAAACATTATCAACATGGGATCAAATGGTATGTTCACTGAAGTTGACGACAATCAAACTTGGAACAACATTCAGGAAATGGCGGTCCATAATTCACAATATAGTAGACCTCGCAAGGCTACTAGAGGAGGAAAGCATGAAGTGGACTCTATTACTCAATTGGGTGCTCAACTTAGTGCTCATATTGATACCATAAACTTGAAGTTTGAGAAGGCTATGGCTAAACTTGAAGAAGCCTCAAAATCACCAAAGCATCATGTTAATACCATGTTAGCATCTTCATCAATCCCAAGTGGGATATGTGAGAATTGTGGAACTTTGGGACATGACCAAAGTGAATGTAGGGGAACAAATGAACAAGTGAATGCTTTTCAATCATACAAAAGTGGTACCCCTTATTCCAACTATTACAATGAAAACACCAAATTTCACCCAAATCTCTCATACAAAAGCCAAAATGTCCAAAACTCTCAACCAACATACACCCCACCTCCCATGAGAAACCAAAACCAAATACCCTTTTTCAACCAAAACCAAGGTTATCAAAATCAAACTCTATACAATCAACAAAATGGCCAAGGTTTTTATATTCAAAAAGCGGTCCTCCAAATGCAAAAGAATCAACAAGAATTTTTCACTCAAATGCAAAAATATAGCCAAGCAAAAGACATCACCATCAACAATATCCTAGCCCACACAAAAATGTTGGAAACTCAATTGACCCAACTAGCGTCTTCAAACTCTCAATGACAAAAGGGGCAATTACCACCTCAAAGTAATCCCCCAAGACATGAAATAGTTAGTGTCATTCACTTGAGGAGTGGTACGAGATATGAAGGGCCAAAGAAGCAAGTTGAGGATGAAGTTGTGGAAGCTAGTGACAAAGAAGAAGTTGTGCAAAACTCTAAGGAAGGAGAACCAACAAATCAAGAAGTTTCAAAGTAAAGTGAAGAAAAGGCCAAGGAGAAGGAGCCCATTGTGATTAGACTTCCATTTCCGAGTCGTCAAGCTAAGCCTAAGTTTGATGACCAACTTGGAAAATTCATGGAAATTGTGAAAAATTTAGAAGTCTCGATTCCTTTCACGGAATTAATCAATCACGTGCCGGCCTATGCAAAGTACATGAAGGACATCCTTACGAAAAAGAAGTCAATCCGGAAGCTTGAAACTATCGCCTTCACTAAGGTGAGTAGTGCAATCCTTCAAGGGAGTTCACCTTCGAAAATTAAAGATCCGGGAAGCTTCTCAATACCGTGTACCATTGGCGACACCACGATCAACACGGCTTTGTGTGATCTAGGAGCAAGTGTGAGTGTTATGCCGTATTCGGTTAGTAAAAGGCTAGGGATGGGAGAGCTTAAATGTACCAACATCACACTCCAAATGGCCGATAGAACAACGAAGACACCGTTAGGGATATGGGAAGATGTTCCCGTGAGAATTGGCAAATTCTTCATCCCGGTGGACTTTGTCATTGTTGACATGGAAGAAGACTCCAATATTCCGATCATCCTAGGAAGACCTTTATTGCACACCGCGGGTGCGGTGTGTGAATCACGGAGAGCTTACTCTTGAAGTGGGAGACGAAACCATCACTTTCAATTTTGACAAGACCATGAGAGCTCCACGATTGCATGAACCATGCTTTATGGTTGATCACTATAGCCGGAAGGATGATAGGAAGAAGTCAAAATTCCAATGGAAAAGGAAAGTGGATGATGCTCCATCAAAAGAGCAAGGAAATAGCAACAATGAGAGCTTGAAAAGCTCACCCATGACAAGTGAAGAAGATGGCCCCATTGGCCAAGACAAGAAAGAAAGAGAGTTGTCTCTATCAACTCAAGAAATTTTTAATGATCAAGTAGACGAAATTTTCGGTCTTTGGGATGATGAGTTCGAAGGGATATTCAATCCCTATATTGGTAATGCTATGAACCAAGACCATCATGGAGAACAACAAGTGCAAAAATATATTGAGGACCTTTATCATGATAATGAACAAACTTTCGACTACTTCTTCAAGGTGTTGAGTAACATCAACAACACCTTGAACATGCCCCCTTGACATCTCATATTGGATGAGAGTTTGGTGGAGTCCTCCCTAAACCACCATTTGTAAATATTCTAACTCCCTAACTTGCATTTCAATTTTTTTCATTGCATTTTTGTCATTTTTGGATTTATTTTTGTGCCTTGATCAAGATATTCATCATTTTGAGAGAAGTGAGGGAGGGACTTATGATTTTATTGATGTGTAGTGTTTTACCTTAGTGTGGGGATAGCAATTGCCTAGGCTATTCATGCCTTTGTAGTGCCCCTACAATGAAGAACACGAGAATTTAGAGGTGATCATGGGCCGGGCCAGTGCGGGCTTGGGACGGGCCTTTATAACAAAAATGGCCCATTTGTGTGGGTCGGGCTGGGCTGGGCCAAATGCGTGGGCTTATTTGGCAAGCCCAAACCCGGCCCTTATGGGCTAATTCGGGCTTTTGGGCCTAAATGGGCTTTTCGGGCCCTAAAATTTACGACTTACATTAGAAAATAATTAACATAATACCTTCAATTACTACTTTAAAAACATACGTAGTTTATAAAATTGTACAAAATATGATGAAATGCTTATGAATTGCTCTCCAAAATAAAATAAAGACAAACACCCCCACTTTAGAATGCTTAATCATGCATTCGTGATATAATTTATGTTATATACACATTGTTTTATAAATCTAAAAAAATATACTTGAGTTTTTAAAAAGTTGTTTATAACTTTAACACTAGTTTAATAGGTTTTATAAAAAAAATATTCATTTATTATTAAATATGGGCGGGTTGGGCCAAAATTTGGGCCGAATGCTTGGCCCAAACCCAGCCCAAAAATATGTCGGGCCTTTTTGAGCCAG
The DNA here is from genome assembly GCF_048544455.1 of Silene latifolia. NCBI lineage: Eukaryota > Viridiplantae > Streptophyta > Magnoliopsida > Caryophyllales > Caryophyllaceae > Silene > Silene latifolia. The sequence goes on from NC_133529.1 coordinate 28,530,819, forward strand.
CCCATGGGCTTTTTTGGGCCAAAACAAAAGGCCCAAGCCCTTCAAAAAAGCGGGCAAGGACGGGTAGGGCCAATGGGCTGGGCCATTTGATCATCTCTACGAGAATTGAAGAATGAAAATGACACGGGTTATGCAGTACCCACGGATGGACCTGAATCCGTGTGGTCAAGGAGGAATCCGAGCGTCCAAATGGACAATCCGCTCGTCCTGAAGAACCCGAGCGTCCAATGTCACCAGACGCTCGTCTGGCAGAGCTGCAAAATTCAAAAAACTAGTCTGAGAAAGAATCCGAGCGTCCCAACCGAGAATCCGCTCGTCTGATTCTGGACGCTCGTCTTTCTGCTGCAACATTTTAAAGTTTTTCCCTGTAACAGAATCCGAGCGTCAGTCCAAAAAGACGCTCGTCTCACATTGAAAAATCCGCTCGTCTTTCCAGAAAGACGCTCGTCCTACGGCGTCTTTTCCTGAAGCCTATATACGAAGAATCCGAGCGTCCAGACCCTTGGTCCGCTCGTCCTCTGCTGCGTTTTCAAATATAACGGGTCTTTTTGACCCTCTTCCCTCATTCATTCTCATTTCTTCTACATTCAAACACTACCCAAAACCCAAAAACCCCAAAACCCTCATCCTCTCCATCAATAAAAACCAAATTTCCTCAACCAAATTCAACAACATCAAATCCAAACTTCCTCACAACAAAAATTAATCACTCCTTTTATTTGCAACAACAATTAATTCAAATACCAAAGTCTTCAACTTTTGAGTCGATTTTTTAGGATACCAAGCAACATTCATTCATCCTAAATCAATTTGGGCATCACTAAAAATTGGAGATTTCAATCTTTCATTGGTGTAATCAAGCAAAGGAGAATGGCAAGAACTAAAGGAGGCAACAAGGCACCCCCAAAGAAGACACTTTCCAAAATACAACAAGCTCTTCAACCAAAACAATTGTCAAAGGCATTGGTAGTCCATGAGACGAGGTTGAAGGTTCAACAAGGTCCCCCCTATGGAAGCTACAACATCAAAAACTCCGGTCATTAAGCAATTATCCAATTATCCGGAGGTAACTTTCACTTCCGACTCTTATAGGGAGAAATTCATTCTCTTTGCTAAGAAAACCATCATGCCTACTAAGTTTATTTGTGAAGATGCATTGTCAAAATTGGGTGTTCTTGAACAAACCAAAACCTTCTTTGAGTCTATGGGATTGGGTAAATTGTTTACAATTAAGGAATTGACATACCCCTCCCTCACCTTGGAATTTTTAAGTTCTTTGAAAGTCACAAGGGTGGAGACTCAAACCAACATCGAGTTTCATCTTGAAAATGTTGATAGACGCATAACTTATGGTGAATTGGGTAAGATATTAGGCCTTAGTGATAACCCGAAATATACAAAGACTCCTATCAAGTATGACCCCGCTCCTCTTTGGATGGCAATTTCCGGGAAGAAATTCGTGCGTTTTCATGATTGTCGTGCTCTCTTAGTCCACCATCCGGGCATTAAAGTATGGCATAAGGTCATTGGGAATACTTTGATAGCAAGAAATGGCACTAATCACCTTACCAAACTCGATTGTATTCTTCTTGAGTTGGCCTTGAATATAGGAAGGGAATTTACAAAGCCATATAATGCTCTAAGACTTTTGGTTGAACGATGGTTTAATGTCGATTGTGGCAAAGAAGGCACCGCCTTTATTGTAAATGGAGGACTAATTACCCATTTGGCTAAGCATTTTAACCGGGATTTTAACAAAAACAACACCGATGTGTCGGTTAAAGGAGGCCATCTTGTTGATATGGACACCATGATTCACAAGTTCAAGTGGGTCAAGCACGACACTCTTGACGACAAATATGGGTGGTTAACCAATGAAGCTAGATCTTTCACCTTGCCTTCCAAAATTTGCCGATTAAATGTTCATCGACCGAACTACCTTCTCCCACTCTCCGAAGAGACCGAGTATATCATTCAACAACAAAGAGGCGAAATTGTCGAGCCCTCCTCCTCCATTATCACCCCACCTTACCCATTTGAATACCAAGAGTTCAAACCCAAGGATGTCGAAGTGGGAAATGATTACTTGATACTACTCATGAGGGAAATGCACAAGCAAGCTTACAATGATAGAGTGGATGCTTACAAGGCCCAATATCAGCCCCTCCTACATCTAGCTAGGCAAGGACTTCTTTATCCGTCTTGTCCTTTGCCTAGTTAGGCGGATATGGAAGTATTCTTTCCTAGCATTCCTAGTGGTAGTAGACTGGTTGGAGAGGAGAGGGTTGTTGAAGAGGGTGGTGTTCAAGAAGAAGATGTTCAAGAAGAAGAGGTTCAAGAAGAAGAAGCTCAAGAAGAGGAAGAGGAAAGTGAGGAAGAACAAGCAAGTGAAAGTGAGAGTGGACGCGATTCAACATCTATGGAAGTTGATGATACCTCAAGAGAGGAGGATGTTGATGATGATGATACGATGGGTGAAGATTAGCAAACTTTGGAGGTTCCTACATTCTTACACCTCCATTATGGTTTGTCTACTTCCCTTGTTTTTATTTTATCTTGATCATTTATTTTGTGGAGTCCTAGCAACATTGGAGGACTAACACCTTGGCTTCATTAAGGTGTTCTTTATCTTTGTTCCCAACTTGTAAAATCCAAAATGATAATCTTTAGTTTCATGCATTGCATTCCATGTGCATAAACTCCCCTGAAATTCAAGACGTTAGAAATAATGTCTATTTTGGTTTGGGAAAGTCCATGCATATGCATTGGGAGCTAATTTAAATTATGCTCTCCGTCATAACAAAAACACATGCATCATGTAGTGTAGCTTAGTATAATTTGCATTTAGTTTAGAAATCATGCATATTCATTGCATAATTTCCTATCGTATTGGCCATTGAGGACAATGCCCATACTAGTGTGGGGATGGGAAATTCTAACTTGACTTTTATTCAAAATCCAAAAAAATCAAAAATTTCGAAAAATCCAAAAAAAAATCTGAAAAATTGAAAAAATCAAAACATGTTCATTCCTTTTTAATGTAGACTTGTATATATTGTTTTGTATATATTGTGTTTGTTTATCCTTTTTCACATTGATCGACTACGCCACATCCGAGACATGAGGATGTTGAAGACCTCATGGTATGATCTTTCCAATCTCCTTTTTCCTCTTTATGTTAATGACTATGTGGCTTTATTTTGATTGATGCGGTATGAAACAATGTGAATTTAGGACTTGCATTTAGGTTATTTGGCATATTAGTTGGTAGAAGCATATGCATTAGGATGTATAAATGTTAGTTGCATCATAGCATGAAGTTTGCATGTTAGAAAAATTTTGTGAAACCGTATACTTGGGAAGCTTGACAAGTGTATATAGGACCTAGTAGATACTTTTTCTTCTTAAGACTTTGCTTGTTAGAATACTTGTAAAACACCCTAGGATGTGTCATGCTAGTATCCTTTGACCCATGGATTAAAGCCTAGTCAAGGGTACCTTGTGGTGTGATAACTCCTTGGCTACCGTTTATTCCAAGGTGACCCTTGAAACCATGCAACCATCATTCATCCATGTTCTACCACACATTTTGTCATCAAGGGGAATTGGCACAAAAATTGTTCAAATTTGAGTTCAAGAATTGAAATGAAAAGAAAATAAAAAGTTTGTAATTGCATCAAAAGAAAAGAGGAGTAACAAAAATGAAAACTCCTATGCTTCAAATATAAGGCACCCTCGTTACTAATTGCGGTGACTTTGAAAATGTTCAAAAGAAAATGCAAAAAGTTGAAAGTTGTCAAGTATTGAAATGCCAAACATCAAAAGAAATGGCAAAAAGAAAGTGTTCTCAAATGTCAAATGCCACAAGAAATTGGGGGGAAAAACAACAACAAAAGCAAACTCCCAAATGAAACTCAAATACTATCGATCCCTTTATCCATCGTATCCATTTTTGTGCATGGTAGAGAGGGGACGACCCTTCTTCTTGTCAAGGCAAAAAGGGGAATTCCGTGATCCTCCAGTGCTTCTAACACCATAAGGAGTCTATTCTTGACAAAAGCATTTAACAATTGAGGACAAAGGTACCCTAGCTTGACACAACTTGGAGGTGATTTATTGGTATCCTTCTAGGCCTAGTAGTTTGAAGAAACCATATCTATGAAGGAGTGTGTACCCTTGAATTGCTTCCCCTTTAGATAATTTCCACCACTTAGATGAGGAAAGTGGCTATTCTTTTGTAAATGCATCCATTACTTGATTTTATGTGCTTTAATGCTTGGATGTGTCGCCATTTTGCCAAGACCCACATTGCCTTGCAAGAAGGCATCCTACCTCATGGTTGTCTTGTTGTGAGTTGAAGGGGCAGAGTGAGACCCGCTAATTGTCTCATGTCGGCTATATTAGTAGGATAGTTTAAATAAGGGTCCTATTTTTTGTCACCTCTTTACTCTGGACGAGCAAAGGTTCGGTTTGGGTATATTTGAAGTGATCAATATTTGAGCATATTTAGTCCCCGAATTAGCCTCGTTCCTATGCTTTTTAGTGCATATTTGGGTCATTTACTATCTTTAGTCCTTTGTTTTGCATATTCTTCGCTCGTCCCGACCCTTGGACGCTCGGATTGTGTTACAGGACAACACGTCCTCTTCTTCGCTCCATTGAAGATGCGCATATTTTTGGAAGACTAGCAAAAAGGAGATCCGCATCTTTTCTTGAGAGGAGCGATTCCTCAAGGACTCAATCGTCATTTAAGCCCTTAGTAACCCTAATTTGTGCACCTAATCCCCACTATAAATACCCCATTAGTCTAATTAGATTGATAATGTTCTTCTTATCAATCTTTAGTGTAGTTTATATCATTCTAATCTCTTCTTAATCTTGTAATCAACTTCTAATCAAATATTAATACAAATCTCATTTCCTTAATTTCTCTTTTGTTCATCTTTTATTTTGAGTAATTGAAGATTATTTGGGTTTATTGGGAGATTGACAACCTTCCATCAATCATCAAGTACTTCTTTTATTCTTTGCATTATTATTTTGGAATCATCATTAGGTATAACTCTCTTAATCCCTTTTTAATTATTGTTAATCTTCTTCATTTATTCATCATGTTTTGCTTTGTTAATATGATTGACAACCTTGTTAACATGTTAAACTTGATAATGAGTGAGTAGTTTCCTTAACTAGGGTTAATGGGTAATTAGGGGAATCCAACATGGGGGATGATTCATGCTTAATTTAATATGTTTTCATAATTTATTTGCTTGCTTGTTATGATCTCAACTTATGTACATGTTATGTTTGATGAAATGCAAGCCTATGAATCCTTGCATTTTTTTACCCATCACTTACCTTTTCAATGAGACTTGTAAGACATAAACCAACTCGAGTCTCATTAGACCATGCATATAGTTGAGTAGGGAGGATTAAGTCGACTTGTAGGTGTTGTACAATCTAATCGATTCGGCTTCGGGACCCAAACCTTCCTAGGATTGTAAGATATAAACCAACTCGATCCTATCACAACAATAATTGCTTGCTTATAATTTGAGAATATGTTCGTATGATCAATTCCCATGAATCCCCTATGACCCCATGACACCCTAGTGCTTTTAATCAATTGTTTACATCTCATTTTAAACATCTTGCTTGTTTACTTTAATTGTTATTTAGTTTAGTGAGCTTCTTATCTCAACTCAAATTGCGACACCCCTAGACACTGCTACTTGCAATCGAAAATCCTACATCAATAGCCGTCCCTTGGGATCCGACCTTTACTTGCCTCTTTACTAATATTAGAGTTGTTTGTGAAGTTATAAATATTGTTTTGGTCTAGTTGCTCCTAACGACAAGTAACCGAAATCTAAGCTCAAAGCGGACCGACCAGTGAGAAACCCAAACCTGATAAAGAATTGGAAATGGATAGTGAGACTACCACAACCAAGACCAAGAAAGGTGCTCAATCTTATGAAAAATGTCATTATTGTAATGTCATGGGCCATTGGAAGCGAAATTGCCCCAAGTATTTAGGAGATATCAAAGTTGGACTTATTACTCCAAGTGGGACTTGGAAATGTGGAAAAGCTAAACAAGAGTGATGTAAATCTCCGACAAGGAAATGGAGCTAGGGTAGACGCCACTTCGAGAGGGACTTATGTATTTGTTTTTGCTAATAGCTTTGAGTTGTAATTTACATAATTGCTATTATGTACCCGTTTTATCTAAAACATTATTTCATGTTAGACATGGAAGGATTCATATTTAACCATCAAAAACAATTGTTTTATTTTGTTGAAATTAAACATGGTTATGAGCCATGTCACTTATCTTTATGATATATAAGTTTTAGACACTTCCAACTCAAGCAAAGATATCTTCATAATACGATCCAAAAGACTCAAACTTTTAATCCAAGTGATTTGTACATTTGGCTTTTTCAATTAGGTCACATAAATGAGAAACGCATTGAAAGCTAGTGTTGACTAGATTTTATGAACCATTTGATTCTCAATCATATGGAATATGCGAATCTTGTCTCCTTTGCAAAATGATTTGTACTCCCTTTAGTGGTAAAGGGACATGAGCAAGTGATTTGTTGGGATTAATACATGCCGATGTATGTGTTCTAATGAGCATCACCGCAAAGGGAATTTATGACTACTTCGTCACTTTTACCAATGATTCAAGTAGATATGGGTATATTTACTTAATCAAATATAAAGTGAAATATTGAGAAATTTAAGGAATTTCTAAATGATGTAGAGAACCAATTGAACAAAGTACTAAAGCATTACGATCCAATCGTAGTGGCAAAGATCTAAGTAATGAATTTGATTTATTAAAATATGGATTATGACCTAGTGTCACTAACCCATAAGATCAAACTAATATGAGTCGGTTTGAGTTATTGAACTCAATTTTGGGAATTTGCAATCCAAGACGGACACGTAATTCTAAGCGGATGGTCAATCAGGAAATACCTGAAATAGAGAGTCTATTTAACAAATAACATGGATCAGGCTCGCATATGACATGAATCAAGCTGCCATGATAGAGCTGGTCTTTTATGTGCTAACACGTCAGTCTAGACAAACTTCCAATTACTTCACCACATATGTTTGTAACTCACAAAGCTATCTCTTAAGAAGATAGAGGTATTTTTAAGAGATAGAGTGTGAGTAGATTAGATCATCACAAACATGTCTTATAGTTAATTAATTACTTTGTGAAAGTAATGGAACTATAATCTATAAAGATAGAGTGGGAGTATAGCTCAGTGGGAGTTTAGCACACATGTCTTGTTGTTAAAACGTTGCTTTGTGAAAGTAATGGTATTATGACCTTGTCCCAAATCGACCTTGTTACATACGAGACATAGCATTACAATCCAAAAATTGTTACTCAAGAGTAGATTTACTTTAAGGCGAGGGTCTCCTCAAAAGTAAATAGAGCTTTAGAGTACTTAAGTGCATAGATTGACATGAAGATGTTAATTAAGATAAATTATGTTAGGAATTGCCGCATTTCATTTTAATGAAGAATGGCAAATGATAATTAAAATTCGCTTTTCTAAAAAGGGAATTTCGAGAAGGATGTGTTTGGAACACAAAATCTTAGATGATCTAAGAATCCTAACATATTATGCGTAGCTTTCTTAAGTGATCCTAGAATGGTCTTAAGCAAGCATAAGGATTATATTTTTCGTTCATGAGATAATTGAGAATGGTATCATTCACATGATTGAGGAATCATGTTTATACATGAAGTTAAGTGGGAGCCAGAATTATTTTTCTATATCTTATATGTTGAAGACATATTACTTATTGAGAATAATGTACCAATGCTCTCTTCTGTCAAGAGTGATTGGGAGACTTGGAAAAGGGTGCAAAGTATTCTAGATTTTGAATCTATGTGAGAGAATATTGGCAGTAGAATTGAGAGTCTTATGATGATAAGATCTTTCATATCTGTTTAACATCAACAAGGTTGAATAGGTTATTCATGTTGATGGAAGTGGAATTACTATGATGGAGTCATAGTCGTTCACTGAACCTATTAAGTTGTTGATTACATGAAATCAATTGCTAATGTTTCCGCCATTAGAACGATCATGTATGCCAATAGACGCACGTGCTATGATGAACCATATGCTAGGAGCGTAATGAGTCAATAACAAGATAATTCTCATGATATGACTTGTGAAAGCCTTAAAGAACATCCTTGAGATTCTTGAGAAGAATCAAGGATTCGTTCATATGTTTGGATGATAAACTAAGTTATGTGTTGAAGCCTGAAGGGTTGCACAAACTTTAGTTTCCAAACCAAAAGGGATTTGTTGAAATCCTAGGTTGTCTTATTGACTTAGGAGTAAGAGACTATAAAAGAGCTTTAGTTTCGCGCATTGCAAATTCTACAAAAGGGTTCTAAGTAAATCGTGATACCATCGTCAACATAGGGATTAAAAGTGAATCCCTCTACAAATGACTTTATCACAAGTTATGCGATAACAGTGGGAGCATCTTTCAAATTAAAGAGCCCAAGTCTAGTAAGAAGACTAGACAAATACTTAGAGATAAATTCAAGTTATTAGAAATAACATTGAAAAGAAGGAAATAGCAATTGATAAAGTTGGAATATATGGATATAGGGTATATCCACTTGCCAAGCTTTTATTGCATTTCAACTAGTGTAAAAGATACACTATAGATTATGAGATATGAAGTAGAAATAGTGTATTGGCTATTCATATATGATAATCGCATTTATCGTTTGAGTTTTATTAAACTCACCCATTACTTTGTTATATCCAAATGAGTTGTAGAGACAAATTGAACCCCATTAAAGTGAACTGGATTGACATGGTATTCGCCCCTAGTTACTTATATGAGGTGACGTCTCGAAGTGACTAGAATGTGATGCGATTGATGGCAAATAGAGTCATACGGGATGACTAGTCGATCACATAGTGTAGACACCTCGTTTCTGCACCTCCCGCCAAACACCCGGTGATGATTGGGCCGCATGTTTGATACGCGGAATGATTTATGACAGTTCGTAAGTTTATCGTCAAGTGATTGCTCAAACATTAATGTCTACCTCTTAGTTGTCATCTACGCGCCGATACGGTCGTTTTGGCAGTAATTAGAGTACATTTGGAGTCCGGGTCAAAAACCGTCTTCATTTCCTAAAAACCGTCAAATCCCGAGTCAAAGCAACGTGCTTGTCTACCTAAGGTTAGGATGTCATAAAATGTTGAGATTATATCTCATTTTGAGTCCCATGTCACTTCATTAGGCTAAACTTAAAGTTTACATTACAAAATGTGCATTTCATTTAGCTAAAATGATAACCCGATCTTTAGGCCCGTTTTACGAGGTCATAACGAGTTTTATGGGTCAGGCCTATTTCACAGAAAGTTCTAGATCTCTTTCTTAGTTTTCCAACGCCACCGAAATCACCTTAATCCGAGTCTTGTAGAGAAAGTTATGCCTAAAATACGACAGGCTGTCAAACGCGTTTTCTACGCGCAGAGAAACCTACCCGGGAAAGGACGCAGCAGGTCTTTGCCTCTTCCAAGGACGCAGCACCGCCTTTGCGCCTTTTCCCAGGGCTTTCTTTTTGTCCAAGTTTCCGTGTTTTAACCTAAGTCGGTTGTTTCCGGATCTTTCCTTCCGTAACCTAGTCTTACCATAATTCCGTCACGTGATTAGTATAAATAGGAGCCTTCGTTCCTCATATTTCTCACGCGAGTGTCCGCCCTTCTCTTCTCCCTTTGCATTCTAGACTTTGTTCTTACTAATTGGCGCCCACGTGCTTGAACTTTCGACCACGTAAGCTCGGATCTTTCCGGGTACCAGCCTCTCCGTTGCATGACCGACCAATTTGACCAACTACACTCAATCAACTTTAATTAATCAATCGTTTTCCTCTTACGAGGGCACTCTCTTTGCATTCGCGTCGAGCATTCACTAGTCGATATCTTAGTTCATCTCGTTCCGTCAACATGTAAGCCTGAGGGTGTAATATCTCCTTTTATTTATTGTATTTTACTTTTCGTATCATCCATTGTAAGATTTATGTCGAAAACACCATTAAAACCGATTTCTAAAACCGTGCTTTAAAACTCCTTTTTACGGATTTCCGGTGGATGACGTCGAGAAAAGACGCAAAGAATCGCTGCGCCTATTGAAGGAGCGAGCACTCGCCGCGCCTCTTCGTGAGGGCCGCCGATTCAGACTTCTTTTCTTCTTCCTCGTCCTCTGTAATTCGTTTCTTTTTTGTTTGTTATTTGCTCGTCCGTTAGTTCTTTGATATAATCGTCATTGATAATTCACATGTATATTAATCATCATCATTATCATGCTTTAATTATCTTTAATCCGACTTAAATCCCTTATAAATCATATTTGCGGGTTTTTCGTCATTAAATTCAAACCCGGGTTGTAGAAATTCAATTTGTTCATATTGAGTTTCTGGAATTCGTCATTGACATAGTTTTAATCTGTCTTTTGTCATATTCGTCATTAATTCATCGTATCTAATGTTGGTTAATCGATTTCAATAGAGGACTCATTCATTAACATCGTTCCATCATGAAATTAATTCGTTTGCATCCGTCTCATTCATGCTTTACTGCTTTTATGACCCATTCATATGTCAAATAACCTATTAATCACTTTCATCCGAGTAAATATTATCAATCAATCATTAAAATCATCAATTGACATTAACGATTTGCGATTCGGCCACTACGGCCGTAGAACTCACCCTTGGAAACGCAGCTGCGTCTGGCCGCGCCTCTTCCGAGGGCGATCGCTCGCATTGTTCAGTTGAGCTCGTCCCCGAACTCCTTTCGCCTTGACCTAGTTTATTAAGCTTACGTATAATTGACTATTAATCGTATTATCACTTTTTGTTCTGTTCGTTAATTTATTCTTTTATTCTTTTCCAAATCATCCGTTTTAAAGGTATTTTCGACATAAATCGCCTATTCCAATGTAATTAATGTAATTTTCATTATTGTAATTCATAGTTATTGTATTCCTTTCATTTGTATACTTCCACATGTAAATGAGCATTAAATCCTACTTCGACCCAATTGTATGCTAATTACGTGTCAACCGACTTAGCCTAATTCTCACATGCTAGGATTAAAACAATGGATGTTGCATTGCATGCATATAGCCGACGATATATCAAGTATAGACAACTTCCCTAATCATTAGTAGAGGCCGCTATCGAGGCGGGCGGGATTAGGTGTTCGATCAAAAGAGCTTCCTAATACGTACCCTCACCCTTTACTCCAGATCTCCGTGAGCACCCGTGTTCATTGGCATCCACGAGAGTCATTCTAGACATAGAATGCTAAGGGTAACGATTGCTTAGTGTTCATGTCTCTACTTTGTGTCTTGACATGACACGAGGTATTCGAACGGTTTCAATTTCCCATAAAAATTGGTGGCGACTCCATACAAAATGCAAACGCTTGTTCTCTTCCTCCCAAGCGCCCCCGTGGGCGGCCCGCTGTCCACAGTTTGGCGACTCCGCTGGGGATAATACACTTACGTGTAGCCAAGGGTGAAACTTGAACAAGGTTAGGGAATAAGTTTGTACAAGACAATTGTCGGTTTTCATAACTCGGTCTTCCTAGACCGTTTAATTCGGCCTTCCTAGGCCCAACCCAACCCATTCGACCAATCATCCCGTCTAAACGGTCCTAATTCTTATTTGGGCCTAAGGATGGATAGCGATTGACGTCATCCATACCATGATGCTTACTCTTGTTTGTATCAAGGGCCTTCACTACTTGAGGAAATGGACTAGGAATCGGCCTTACTCTTGTTTGGCACGAGCCTCTCCACAGACTTCGGGTTTGATGGTTCGGTATGGCAACCCACCCTTTAAACCAAAACCCTTTTAAATGCACTCAGCATCCCGTTATAATGCTTGTATAAATGTTTGTACCTTGCGTGATCACCACTTCTAAACAAAACCATGACGAGTCTTCAAAAATCAAAACCCATTTTCAAACAAAATTTCGAAATAGGCCTTCAAAATAGCGCAAAATGAGTCAAAACTCTGTCCGTTTATCGAGTCAAATTTCGGGCCTCAAACCCGTTTCAAAAAACCAAAAAAAAAACGTTTTAAAAAAAAATCAAAAAAAAAAAAGAACAAAAAAAAAAGAACAAAAAAAAAAAAAAAAAAAAAAAAAAAAAAAAAAAAAACACAAAAACGTTTTATTCAAAATTTTTTCCAACATGTAAATGTAAATATGTAAATTCAATTGGGCTAAGTTAAAGTCAAAGTTCAAACCGACTATGTCCTAGTCGGAACTCTGTCGAGTCATAAACCAGTCTTCATTTATATTTTGGGTCTTTTCAAAATCAAGTCAAATCCTAAGGCGTCGCGCCGTCATTGTGGACCCCCCCTACCCCAATTCAGTTAGGATCTAAAACACTCGAGTCACACGTTCCGAGGCTCAACACACGAGTCTCAATGGGCCTCATATTTGAGTCTAAACTACAACAGTCTTCTTAACACCTATAAGCAAACCTCGAGTCCATAATCAACACGTGTCATCAATCCCGTCAATAAGGTCAAATGTATAAATGTCACTCCGTCAAAGTCAACACTCAAGTCTAAATTAAAGTCAAGCACCGTGGATTCAAACACGAGAAGTCGCTCACGACATTTCATGAATTCACAAGTCAACTCTAGATTTGCCATCTTGTCCCTTCCTTTGTTGGTTGCCTTAGTATGCGTGATCCCATGTCGAATCGAGTTGTAATGCGCGTCATTTCTGTCGAGTAGGAATCCAGTAAGTCCTGTCAATCAGCAAGGTCACGAAGAAGTTCAAGCCACAATCACTGTGTCTCTCCAAGATGTTTATGCCATGGTCCTACGAGTGCAAGATACAGTGGAAAATTTGAGCATTCGCGTCCTCACCCTTGAAAATGGAATGGTGGAAAAGAACATCCCAACTAGAGAAACCTCTAGTCTAGGTCGTCCAAAGTTTACCTCTTGCAATAACCATCGTCCTAGAAAGCCAAAAATAGCTGAAAGAAAACCTGGGAGGCATCAAAGGGTGCTTATCGATTTAGGCATGTCTTATGCCGATGTTTTGAAGAGACTTTCTGCCCAAGGTAAGCTACATCCCATAGGACCGACTCCGGATCCACCATTAGAGAAACAGTGAACCTCCGGAAGGGCAACAAAACATCGCTTACACCACCAAGGTAGAGGTCATGATATTGAAGAGTGTTTTCTCTTGAAACACACCATCCAAGATATGATCGAAGGGGGATGCTTCGAGCCACCTTCGTCAAGAAATCCAGAAAACCGACCCTCTTGGGTCTAATATCATTAAACATGACGAAGAATCATCTCTAGACTGTTCTCATCTCCTCGATCCTTATGACAACGGAGATGTCAACATGCTTGAAGACGACGATATCCAAAATGGAATGCTCATGCTTTCCATTGCCTTCAACAATAGATTTGCCAAAATGGAGGGGACTATTGATAGCCTAAACTCTCGACTTTCCAACATAGAGAACCAGTTTGTTGAAATGGGTAAGAAGCTTGATGCCAAAATGAAAAGTGTCCAGACAAACCCTCAACCTGACAGTCCTAAAGCAACAAACGAGACACTTATCTCTAGTTCTTCCAATCCAAGCATCAAAATCAACAAAATCAACCTCACGGAGCCTTTGTCAAAGAACTCTCCCAGGTCATTCACAAGTCTAGGCATACCGTACGCCCTAGCCTTAAACAAATTATCCTCTCTAGGTCTTCTTCAACCAATAGGGCCCACCCCAGATCCGGAAAGGAAGTCTAAGTTTTGGGATGGCAATTCGTATTGTCAATACCATAGAGGAAGGGGGCATGACACCGAGAATTGCTACAAACTAAAGAATATCATCCAAGATAATATCGAGAATGGCAAGTACCATGTATCGACCTTTGCTCAAGATGACATTAAGTGTGATAGGGCTAAACTCATGGAAGTTCCACCCAGAAGACCAGGACGGGCTCCTAGAGCATTCGCTAACCTTGGCATCACCTATGCGGCGGCGCTACAAATGTTAGTATCACAGGGCAAAATACACCTAATCGGTCCAACTCCGGACCCTGAAAACATACTACCTAGATGGAACAGTAATGCATATTGCCAATATCATCGTGGTAGGGGACATGATACAGAAGCATGCTTTTGTTTGAAGCATATGATCCAAGATATGATCGAAAGCGGGAAGTTGTCCCTCTCAACTTTTAACCCACAAGGTAGCTTAGGCAATCCTCATGGATATACCACCTATCAAGAAACTCTTCTTGACTATTATCCTTCCAATGTTCCCAATGATGAGGATGGGGTGCTCAAATGGGTGAATGCTCAAAGTCAGATGTCGAAGCCAGTTGCTGGAAGGGAAAATGTTCAAGCATGGGCCGATGATTACGAGTCTGGATCCGAAATCGAGTCAAAGTCCGAGTCCGAGTCCGAGTTTTAGGCTTTATATCCCATAATTTTTCTAGTGTCCTTCTTCGTGTCCATTTTCATTCCTAGTGACAACCTGGGGGCTGTCCCATGAGTCACGTGTCTTCTTGAGTCTATGTTAAATACATTTATCATTCATTTCAATAAAGGTACACTTTTCACTCCACATATTCTATCCACATCTCTTCCTTCATCCCATTTCCTGTGACAACAAGAATTGATTTGAGACATTTTAAAACGAACAACAACGTACGACAGTCAATGTGAGTGCACTTAGATGATGTTCCATTCCATGTTGTAGAGGACCTGAAACTCCGTGTTCTTTTCTTACCTATTCCATGTCTGGCAATAGAAACCACAATATAACCCTAGTCTAGGACGAGCCTATCTCAAGAGATTCTAGGACGAATCCAGACCATCTCCCTCGTTAACAATCCATGACGGAAGGCAAGCCCATTCCCCACAATAAACAACCCATGTTACTAAAGACCAACCCGTTTCACACCAAAGGTGCTAGTCTGACCCAAATCCATGGTAACAAGCAAATCCAAGACGATACGAGCCATGATCAAAGACAAAGGCTCAATCAAGAGAAATGACCAAGATCAATATCCAAGACAAAAGAGTCAAAAGAAAAGGCTCAATCAAGCAAGTCAGTATCCAAAGTTAAAGTTATCTTCAAAAACCTGAATCAAAAATCTGAGCAAAGGCAGAGATATATTCTAGACCAAGAATCCGAGTCTGAATCAAGAACAAGCCTGAAATCAAATGCTATATAGAATACTGCCGAAGTCTATATAGAATCAAGACATCAATGAAGATGGTCAGCTAGACCCTCACTTAGCCTTTCACACATCACACCCTAAGTCCTTCTCGAGACCGTTACGGGGAGATAGTTAGGAATTTTGAGAATCCTCTCAAGCTTGTCAAGTATACCCATCCTTTAGGGCCAAGACATGGAAACTTGAACCCACGTCATTTTAGCCTACCTTTATGTGCTCAGGCTACATCAAGCCAAGAGACTCCATTTCCAAGCCACATTACAAGCCATAACCCCATCAAGCCTTAACTCCACAAAATCAAGCTCCAGAGATTTGTTCATCAAAGCCTCTTATTACCGAGCTCCACATTCCAAATATCCAATCCAGTTTCACCTTGACCCATACACGGAGTCTTCAAATACTTTGCTACCAGAACGGGACATATCCATATCATCCTTAGGGTCCACTAAGTGTGCTCACATAAGAAGGAAATTTTTACAAAATAAATTATACCTCTTTGGTCTATGATCAGAGGGAGTTATCTCAAATCGATTCTTCGGGTCACCAAAGGAATATTACCCTCTTGACCCCTGCACTTTAAGGCCCTAACAACATAGCTTAGGCACACACTTGAACTACGAGCATGGTTTGATTTCACCTTTTCAGGTGGATACGTAGGCAGTCCTTTCTTACCCAAAAAGGATACAACCACAACACCCAAACAAAATTAACCAAACCTCAGAACTACGATCTGGTTTGATTTCACTTCACGTGAATACGTAGGCAGTCCTCAAGGACACAACCATCCCCACTTCCAACTTTCAATCCCAACCATCAACTTTCAACCTCTATTTCAACCTTCCAACCTCAATTAACATCCCTTCCACAACCAACACCTCTATACTGGGGGCTCCTTATTGTCGCCCAGCCTCTCTTTTACCAAAGGTCAAGAGTCATCTTCTCATCCTGGGGGCTTCTCTTCCGAGATGCCACCCTTCCTTTGTTCCTCTAAGTCTAGCTAGTACTCGGTCCGGACAATGACAAAGGTCTTAGATCAATTCTCCAAGTTATCGTGCCTCAAGAGGGGTCTCTTTTACAGCAAACGGTGGTGAAAGATGTCCTAGTAGACAGATGATCCATGGCTCATGCCTTGCCTTTAATATGCCTTCATCATCCTTGCAATTATTCTACCTTTGGAATCGATACGCATTGTCACCCACACTTGGCTAGGGGTTGCGCATACTTAAACGAAGTCTGTCAAAGTCATCCCTGTGTCGCGTCAAACCTGAGTCTATATTTTGCGTCCATATAAGGTTTGTGTCATGTCAAGCCCTATGTCTAAAGCCCATTGAATATGCATATCGCATTACAAACGACAAACTTCTTTGAACAAGTTTTAAACGACTTTTATAAAGAAACGACTTTTGCAAACCTATGTGAGGTCCATGTGATAATCGCTTACGTGCATATATTAGATTGCATTCTTGTGTGGCTACTAACCATGCAAGTAAGTATCAGAAGCAGTGCTCGCTCCGACTAGGGGCTTCACCCAAGTCTTCATTCTCCCAGTATGCAAAGATATTTTGCAAAGATTGCTCACTCAAGATTTCTTCCATGACGGTCAAGATGTTCCTAGTCGTCAAAATATTTGTCCCCAAAAGCAAAGATATTTTGCAAAGATTGCTCACTCAAGATTTCTTCCATGGCGATCAAGATGTTCCTAATCGTCAATATATTCCCCAACAAGAGTTCGCTTGAGACCGACGCAAGCAGATTCAACCTCAAGTTTTTGCCAGAGTTCGCTTGAGACCGACGCAAGCAGATTCCCCAGCAGTTTCTACCGACGTCCTGCTACTCACAATATTTTTTGTTTCCTCACGGAGTTCGGCAATGGTGTTGTTCTCCAGAAGTTCCCAAACCAGCGCCTCCTTCCTCAGGTTCGTATACCCAAAGTTAGGATTCATACCCCTAGATTCTTAGATCCCAAAATGGCTTCCTTTAGGTTCATAAACCTTTAAGCTCCCACACCAAACATCCTTAGGTTCATAAACCCATAAATCCTTTTGGAGTTCTCATACCTCAGAAACCTTAAACGCGCCCATTTTAAAACAACAATTAGTAACCCAGTAGTTCCTAAACTTAACCCTAGGATCCCAACTCCTCTTAGGTTCGCAAGCCTTTAAGTTCCCATACCAGCCGTCCTTTTAGGTTCATATACCCAGGTTCGCACACCTAGCTTCTTTTAGGTTCCCAAACTCCCTAGAGTTCATACACTTCTACCCTTAGGATCATATTCCTTAGGATCACCTTTTCCTTAGGATCATATTCCTTTAGGATCACTTTTCCTTAGAGTTCCTACACCCAAACCTTGGTTACCCCTTAAGTTGAACTTATATTTGACCTCCTTCCCGTCAATGCTTTCCTTTAGGGCCCCATACCCTAGCACAATCCTTATATATCCTTTAGGTCTTACCCTTAGCTCCCATGCTCAACCTTAGCTCCTACGCAACTCCGGAAGCATCTCGAGAAAGAAGTCTCAGGTATGGTCTCTTCTTATGGCTGGCGAGCCTCCTTACGTAGTCTAATGGACTTTAAACAACCCTCCCCGATAGTCGACAGACTCTAAAATGTTCCCGACGACAGGTCCTTGGCTCAGACCCCTTGAGCCGCCTCGCGTCGCCATAGTCGTCAGGTTGTAATCTTCGATTGACCTGATGGCTATACTTTGACTTTCGCCTTGTCCAAGCCTCAGTCAAAGTGGGGGCTCTGTAGACACCTCGTTTCTGCACCTCCCGCCAAACACCCGGTGATGATTGGGCCGCATGTTTGATACGCGGAACGATTTATGACAGTTCGTAAGTTTATCGTCAAGTGATTGCTGCGCCTTTTCCCAGGGCTTTCTTTTTGTCCAAGTTTCCGTGTTTTAACCTAAGTCGGTTGTTTCCGGATCTTTCCTTCCGTAACCTAGTCTTACCATAATTCCGTCACGTGATTAGTATAAATAGGAGCCTTCGTTCCTCATATTTCTCACGCGAGTGTCCGCCCTTCTCTTCTCCCTTTGCATTCTAGACTTTGTTCTTACTAATTGGCGCCCACGTGCTTGAACTTTCGACCACGTAAGCTCGGATCTTTTCGGGTACCAGCCTCTCCGTTGCATGACCGACCAATTTGACCAACTACACTCAATCAACTTTAATTAATCAATCGTTTTCCTCTGACGAGGGCACTCTCTTTGCATTCGCGTCGAGCATTCACTAGTCGATATCTTAGTTCATCTCGTTCCGTCAACATGTAAGTCTGAGGGTGTAATCTCTCCTTTTATTTATTGTATTTTACTTTTCGTATCATCCATTGTAAGATTTATGTCGAAAACACCATTAAAACCGATTTCTAAAACCGTGCTTTAAAACTCCTTTTTACGGATTTCCAGTGGACAGACGTCGAGAAAAGACGCAGCAACTGCTGCGCCTATTCGAAGGAGCGCAGTACCTGCTGCGCCTCTTCGTGAGGCTGCCGCAGTTCCAGCTTCTTTTCTTCTTCCTCGTCCTCTGTAATTCGTTTCTTTTTTGTTTGTTATTTGCTCGTCCGTTAGTTCTTTGATATAATCGTCATTGATAATTCACATGTATATTAATCATCATCATTATCATGCTTTAATTATCTTTAATCCGACTTAAATCCCTTATAAATCATATTTGCGGGTTTTTCGTCATTAAATTCAAACCCGGGTTGTAGAAATTCAATTTGTTCATATTGAGTTTCTGGAATTCGTCATTGACATAGTTTTAATCTGTCTTTTGTCATATTCGTCATTAATTCATCGTATCTAATGTTGGTTAATCGATTTCAATAGAGGACTCATTCATTAACATCGTTCCATCATGAAATTAATTCGTTTGCATCCGTCTCATTCATGCTTTACTGCTTTTATGACCCATTCATATGTCAAATAACCTATTAATCACTTTTATCCGAGTAAATATTATCAATCAATCATTAAAATCATCAATTGACATTAACGATTTGCGATTGCGTGCTTCACGGATGAACTCACCCTTGGAACAGACGCAGTCTGTCGCGCGCCTCTTCCGAGGGCGATCTCTTGCGCTGTTCAGTTGAGCTCGTCCCGAACTCCCTTTTCTCGCCTTGACCTAGTTTATTAAGCTTACGTATAATTGACTATTAATCGTATTATCACTTTCTGTTCTGTTCGTTAATTTATTCTTTTATTCTTTTCCAAATCATCCGTTTTAAAGGTATTTTCGACATAAATCGCCTATTCCAATGTAATTAATGTAATTTTCATTATTGTAATTCATAGTTATTGTATTCCTTTCATTTGTATACTTCCACATGTAAATGAGCATTAAATCCTACTTCGACCCAATTGTATGCTAATTACGTGTCAACCGACTTAGCCTAATTCTCACATGCTAGGATTAAAACAATGGATGTTGCATTGCATGCATATAGCCGACGATATATCAAGTATAGACAACTTCCCTAATCATTAGTAGAGGCCGCTATCGAGGCGGGCGGGATTAGGTGTTCGATCAAAAGAGCTTCCTAATACGTACCCTCACCCCTTACTCCAGATCTCCGTGAGCACCCGTGTTCATTGGCATCCACGAGAGTCATTCTAGACATAGAATGCTAAGGGTAACGATTGCTTAGTGTTCATGTCTCTACTTTGTGTCTTGACATGACACGAGGTATTCGAACGGTTCCAATTTCCCATAAAAATTGGTGGCGACTCCATACAAAATGCAAACGCTTGTTCTCTTCCTCCCAAGCGCCCCCGTGGGCGGCCCGCTGTCCACACATAGGCAGACTGTATGGGACACTCTGTCGGACAGTGACCGCTTATAGAGTTCTGGTAATTCATAAAGCCTGGTCGTGGCAAGAGCTACTAGAGTATTCTCATGAGTCAATTTTTTTTACTAGAGACTATTCGCCCAAGTTGGCACAAATTTCTGATTAGCTTTGATTTATGCTCTACGGCTGTCGTAAATGAGGTCAAATGGGTATATTTTGGGTCATGATGAACTGTGGCTGAACAAAGGGAATAGTGCGATAGGAATTGTCCACCCCCTGTCAGGGTTGTTTGAAATCTCAAGGCCACTCGAGGAGTAGTGAACTGGAAATGCGTGGCCACGCTCGGAAGGTATCTATGGTAGATAATTCCGGTCAGACAGTTACTCTCCAGATCGAGGAAACCACTCAAGATGTGATCAAATGCAAGTACGACCTGCGAGACACCTTGCATTGAGTGGGATATTGTAATAGGACAAGAGAATTGGTGACGCACACTTGTCTCGGACAAGTGGGAGATTGTTGGAATATGTGTCCTCAACAATAATGCGATCACATGATTTAATATCACAATTAAATCTCATATTAAGAATACGTAAGGGATGATTAATTATATAGTCAACTGATCAACATTAATCGGTAACGATTGGCTTGCTAGAGTTTGACGTTACTGTCGTAGGACGGTGGTGGTCAGTTGATCCCTTAAGGTCACATCTAAAGGATGATGTCCTTATCAGTAAAGTTAATTAATTGTATGTCGATACAAGTTAATTAACTCCTTAAATAAGAACAATTTATATTTATGAGAGAAAATATGTATCTTATTGTAATGTGATTAAATAAGATTCAATTTAGTGAATTAATATGTTAATTTACTAAATTATGTTGAGGTTTTATAATTGTTTTGAGGTAGAGGTAATTAGTTATTTACATTTACAAGAGGTTGTAAATTTAACCAACTAGCTATTATGGGACCCATTATATGTTGATATAATGGTAAAATATTACTGAATAAGTTGAGTGAATATATGTTTATTAATTTGTCACATAATTGTTGTATGATCAAATTAATATTTAATTATGTAAGATAATTAAATATAAGACTTATAAGCATTTGTGGGACAAATATTATAAGACAAAAATGGACCAAAATAACTCATATGAACCGTACAAATGGTAAGATAGTTGAGTTGCTTTTGTTTTTGTCATTTTGTTGTTGGAAAGATTCTACAACATCTTATGACATGTCTACCCTACTACCTACATTTATAGATGATTGTGAAAGACATTTTGAGAAGAAAAATATGCTCTTATTAAGAGCATGAGGCCGGAACTCACATAGGTGAGAGAACATCTTTTGTTCTTATTATTCCGCTCTCTTATTCTCATAAAAAATGGACATACTTTCACCACATGCAAAAACCTCTCACATATTCATTTCTTCTTCACCAAAAACTTGAGAAGTTTTGATTCAAATTGTTCAATGAGATTACTAATATTATTAGTGTAATATATGAGTATTAGTAATCAATTTTAAGGTAGACTACTAAATAAATATCTAGCAAATATCATTTAGTAGTGATAAGGGTTAAATCTTGGGTGCAATCAAGAGGAGAATCTCTACATTGGGATTTTTGGAGGATCATCCAACATATTAAGCTCAAGAAAAAATAAGGAAGGTGATCTTATTTGTGCCCATATTTCGACCCACCTAACAATGTAAGGGACATTGTTTTCTTATTAATCTCTTATTTTGTTATGCATGCACTAGATCTAAAGAACACAAATTAAGAAGTTAATTAGTTCATTATTAGAAGAGTCTAATAATAGGTATTTGAACCTAACACTGCAATATACAGCAACATGAGTTCGATCGAGCAGATTACACCTTTCGATTGAACACTTTGCACGAGGAACCACTCGATCGAGCAAATCTCTTTGTTCGATCGAGTAAAATTCAGGAGGAAAGCTCTCGATCGAGTTCTATCTTTGCTCGATCGAACACTTTGGCCACGGAGAGCATTGCTATGTCATCTGGGTTCCTTTCAGATGACGATTTTGAAGAAGACAATGGTTATGGTGAATCTCCCCTTTTCAAAGCCGAGCTGGATGATTTAGAGGCAGCGATTTACGAGATAGAACCCACAAGGGAAGGGAATGAGAAGGTAGTTGAGTCCGGGAATGTTCCTAGCACGGTAGAGGTAATACATTCTTTTATCAATGATTTCGACGTTAGGAGCAACCGACCTGAGGTAATTAGAGATAGCTTTTTGCTTATTGCTATGAATAATAGTAAATTACCTCATTCGACTTATGCTTTATGTTTCGATACTCCACCCCCTCCCAGTTGGGCAAATAAGCTAATAATGTTTCACCATATTTGTCATCGAAAATTTGTTAGGCTGAGACAGTACTTCAAATTGCTCTTATATGCTCCTTTTCTATTTTGGTTCTACTTATGCTCTTGTGTAGCACATGCGCAGATTTATGATCTTATGCTAAGAGCTTTGAGTTACTTTGATTGTGACCAACTGGAGCAACTGGATGAAGAAAAGAAGGTCGAGCTGGGACCTGTCTGAAACTAGCGCTGTCCGGGAGGCAACCCGGAGTTTTAAACTTTTCAGTTGTTTTTTCGAACATTTCAGTTTTCGTTGTGTGTGTAATAATTGGTTTTCAAACCATAGACTGTGAACAATTTAGGCTTGGTTTTTGGTCGTATTTGTGGTTGCTATTCGCGTCTTTTGCAGGTGTTTTACTGACACCTAGGAGTTCGTGCATTAGGGAGCTCTCGATCGAGCACTATTCTACTTGATCGAGTGCCTGACTCCCTCGATCGAATGCTTGGCTTCCTCGATCGAGCATTCACAGAAACCGACCTTTCGATCGAGTAATCATATTTCCTCGATCGACCACTTTTGCAGCCTAATGTACTCGATCGAGTACTATGCCCTCTCGATCGAGTAGGCTTGTTTTGATTCGCTTCCTGTGACGCTGATGGAGCTGTTAGCGACCTCCCATGTTGTTGGCTGGTTTGGGGAGGTCCCTACTTCGCGTGTTCTTGTAAGTTTTCCGAACTTCACTCTCTCCTTTTTAGTTTGCATTTCCTTTCCCTATTTTTGAGTACAATGAGGGCATTGTACGGTTTGGTTTGGGGAGGTTATGCATCCATATCTGTGTCTGCATTTATGTTTTTATTGCATTTCTGTTATCACGTTTAATTTCTGTATGCAATGTTGTTTATTTTTATAAAATTCAAAAATCTCATAAAAATAGAAAAATTTCTAAAAAAAATCAAAAAAATTTCACGTTTATTTTAGCATTTAGGTTGAGTCAGAACGGTAGATTTCGATGATGAAATTACACTATAATTTGTCCTTTTGCTTAAGCCTTGCATAAATTAATATATTTAGCTTTGTCTTCTGCATATCTACGAGTTAATGTTAAAATTTAGCTGAACAATAGACTTGACCAGAAATTTTGGCAATCTACTTATAATTTCTAAGAATTAGAGCCTTACAACTGGTGTCATTTGTGACCGATTTTATGTAGGATTGTGAGTAGTATACTCCTTGTATAGCATGTTTCATTAATTTGCACGTATATGAAATTCAATTGCTTTTTGCCTACATACATTCAGGTTAGTGGTTGGTGTCACATGCAGGGAGGCGCTTACATTCCCCTTTTCTTTCATTTTTACCCATTTAACTCCACATTAGCCAAATTTGCCTGTTGACCCTTAACTACATCCAGATTTAGTCTGCCTTGTCAAGCTAGTTTAGTGTATGTTTTACGGTATATAGTTTATTGTGCCAAGTTTAGTTCGTATTTTATTCGGGAGTTGGTAATTTATGGAGGGAGGAGGATGAAATTGAGAAAAAAGAAGTTGAAAATGAAAAAAAAAAAAAAAAAAAAAACGTGAAGAAAAGGAAAAAAAATGAAAAAGTTTGATTGTTGACGGTTTTTACTCCTGTGCTTTATTTTTATTTTATGAGGAGTATGTTTTGGTTGAGTGAGTTTGTGTGCCGAAATAAGGGGCACTTGTGCTCATTTCTAATCGGTTGAGAATTGGATGTTCTTATATGATCTTGTTTAGGTGCTAGCTTGACGCTTTACCTCCACATATCCCATAATCATTTCGCTATTTCTTACCTGTAACCTCACTCTCCTATATCATTTGTAAGCCCTCGGCTGTGACGGATATTGTTGGTTGGAATGTATGTATGGTAGCTAGAATCGTCTATCATTTTTGTTGCATGCATGTTATGTGGGTCGCAGTTTAGGTGAGTGACTGTTTTTCCTCTTCTTCTCTTACACATTCATATTCACCCTTTGCTTTATGAGAGAAGAGTGGCCCGTGAGAGTCCGATTTTAAGGGTCTTGCAAGGTCGACAGGTCAGCTTATTTAAGACATCATATAACTCGTTTTGCTTGATCATTGCAAACTATAATCGTTAGTTTTGATTGCATTAAATGGTTTAAGTGGACAAGTTATAGCTAGCTCTGAGTTTTTATATCCGTTCCATTAGTTTGCATTTAGTTTACTCGAGGACGAGTAAAGGTTCGGTTTGGGGAGATTTGATACGTGCAATTTATATAGACTTTTTAGCCTCTTATTGCACGCATTTCTATTCCATTTTCATTGCTTTGTATTACAATATGCCCTGAATTGGCTACTTTGGTTTATTTTGTCTTAATTGCAGAAATGGACCTAAAAGTAGTGGAATCGCACCTTATTCGTCCTACTTAGCATGCATTTTAAGGAGGCGGAGATTTAGAGCAGAAGTCGTACCTCGATAAGCGTGAAGGAAGGTCCTAGGAAGTTAACCAACGAGTATCAAGGCTGTTTTCAGTGGATATTTACTCGATCGAGAGCTTTTAGAGGCCGATCGAGTGGTTTGGCAGCCGCAGGTGGTCGATCGAGTGGTTCTTGAACTCAATCGAAATGGGCTAATTTGGAAGTGTTCGATCGAGAGCTGCTTTTGCTCGATCGAACGATTTTGCTGAAGATTCACTCGATCGAGTAGTCTGAAAAGGCTCGATCGAGTGACTAGCTATATTAACGGGCTTCTTAATCTGTGTGTAGGTTTACTTATGTTAATTTTCACTTCCTTCTATAAAGAAAGTCGTCATTAGGTCATAAGTACGTTTTGCTACTCATACTTTACTCTTAAAAACACTGTTTACTCTCAATTACTGCTGCTACTTGTTCTTTACGCCGGATTCGCTCTTTTGTAATCTCTCTTTCTCTTCTCAATCTAATCTTTTACTTGCCTTAATTATTGTTCCTCTTTATTTCTTTGTCTCTTAATTGCTACTGTTAGTATTGTTAGTATACGATTCACTTCTTTATTCTCTTTATCATGTCTTTTCTTAATATGCTTATCATCGTTGTTGTTGTTAAATCCGATAACATGAGTAGCTAAATCCTTTTATGTTAGGATTAGGGGAGCTATGGTAGTAAAGTGACGATATTGTGAATAGGCTAGATAATTAATTGTGAGAACCTGTGACCATAGCAATATAACTGTAACATGTTTAGTTGAGTGCACGCTTCTAAATAACTTTAATCTGGCTAACTTCGCTCCTAAATCGGAAGATTGGAATGAACAGACCTGCTATGAACAGTAGACTACCCTAATGAGGACGAAAGTTAAGTTAGTTGTAATCTAGGGTGGATAGCGGACCGGAAAGACCTTTCCCTTGTCCTTCTCACAGTAGGTTGTCTAGACTATTCATGACTGAGTTAGCAAATTGCCATGGTGAACCAAAATCCTGACATAGCTCTCCTTATCTGATCAATCTTAGCTTTTTCACACCTTTATCGCTCTTGTCTTTATTTCTCTTGCCTTACATCTTCAGTAGTTTAGAAAACAAATTTAAAACCCCCAATTGTGACCCGACAGACGTACTTTGTAATACTCCGTATTTTGATAATAATTTATGGAAGTAATTTATGTAATTTAATAATTGATTAAATGACATTTCTAATAATGAATACAAGTAAGACGTTAATTAAATAATAAATTAAGTGTACAAGTCGGGAATTGGGTTTAACTAATATAATATGGGTCGTGTGCTATTGTTTATTGGACCGAAACTTATTAAGTTGGTATGAGTATAATCGGGATTGGTATCGGGAATTGATAATAATATAATATGGGAATAATAATATATAAAGGTCATAATAATTATATCAATAATAATAATAATAAAGTTATGGCAATAATAAATTAGTAAAGATAGTATGAGGGAATCCTACTTATGCTAAGACTAATAATATATGATAATAATGATAATAATAATAATAATAATAATAATAATAATAATAATAATAATAATAATAATAATAATAATAATAATAATAATAATAATAATAATAATAATAATAATAATAATAATAATAATAATAATAATAATAATAATAATAATAATAATAATAATAATAATAATAATAATAATAATAATAATAATAATAATAATAATAATAATAATAACAATAACAATAACAATAACAATAACAATAACAATAACAATAATAATAACAATAATAATAATAATAATAATAATAATAATAATAATAATAATAATAATAATAATAATAATAATAATAACAATAATAATAATAATAACAATAATAATAACAATAATAACAACAATAATAACAATAATAATAATAATAATAATAATAATAATAATAATAATAATAATAATAATAATAATAATAATAATAATAATAATAATAATAATAATAATACAAGACTATTAGTAAAGTCCTCTCCAATAGGATTCAGAATGTCCTACCTCAACTCATTGGAACTGAGCAAGCTGCTTTCATCATGGGATGGAATATACATGAAAATATAATGCTGTCTCAGGCTCTTGTTAAAGGATATGGTAGGAAGTTCTTAACCCCCAGATGCCTAATAAAGGTTGATCTCGGGAAAGCTTTTGACTCTCTTCAGTGGGCTTTTGTGAAAGATATGTTGGTAGCTTTTAAGTTCCCTCAACAGTTTATTGACTGGATCATGGGATGTATCTCTAACTCATGGTTCTCTATTAAGCTCAATGGAGTTGTTCATGGTTTCTTTCAAGGGAAAAGTGGCCTTAGGCAGGGAGATCCTCTCTCCCCCTATCTCTTTGTCCTCAGCATGGAGATTCTGTCTCGATATCTTAGGAAGATTTGCATACAGCCTAATGTATCTTATCACCCTAAATGTTCTAAACTTGGCCTCACACACCTTATCTTTGAAGATGACCTTATGATTTTTACCAGAGGTTATGTGCCATCTGTTACTGCTGTGTTGAAAACTTTACAGGATTTCTCCAAATGGTCTGGACTTCATGCTAACACTGAGAAAACTGATGTGTACTTTGGAGGGGTTCCTACTGTTGTTAAAAACCAGATTCTTCTTGTCACTGGCTTCTCTGAGGGTCACTTCCCATTTAGATACTTGGGTTTGCCTCTTAATGTTGCAAGGAACACTGTTGAGACTTATGGTACTCTGCTTAGTAAAATTCAGACTACACTACATCACTGGACTACCAAGTCCTTTTCTTATGCAGGCAAGGTCCAACTTTTGAACTCTGTCATATTTGGAATTACAAATTTCTGGGGGGCTTGTGTCATTTTGCCTAAAAGTATCATCAAAATCATAAACAAGCTTTGTAAAGATTTTTTCTGGAATTCTGAGGATGGCAGCAGGAAAATGGTCTTTAAAAGTTGGAGGAGCATATGCACTAGCTGGGATGAGGGTGGTTTTGATATAAGAGAGCTGCTTTCTTGGAATAAAGCTCTGGTAGCTAAATGGCTTTGGATTCTTATACATAAACAAACTGGTCTCTGGTTTACCTGGACTCAGGCTTACTTTTTCCCTAATATGGCTTTCTGGGATTTATTGAGCAAGGATAGGCACTCTGAGAGCCTTAAGAGCATCATCACTGTCAAGAATGAAATCCTTCAAAGGACTGGCTCTCAGATTGCTGCTCATCAACTTCTTTCCTCTTGGACTGTCCATGGGAAGTTCAAAATTGACATGGCTTATAACTGGTTCAGGACTGCTCAAGTATTTCTTCCATGGGCTCAAGCTTTAAAGCACCAGTTTATCCTCCCTAATCATAGTTTAGTCACCTCCCTGGCAATTCAGCAACAGCTGGCAACAGTTGACAATCTCATAGGTCGAGGGATGATCATTCCCAATAGATGCATCTTATGTAAGCAAGCAATGGAGACTCACACTCACTTATTCTTTAGCTGCCCCTTCTCACAAGCGTGTCCTGGATCGCGCTTCTTGATGGCTAGATATTGATGGCAGAGGGTGTGACTGCAAAACTGAACTTCTCTGGAGTATGCATAGGAGTAAACGCAGACATTAGAAGAATGGTTGGTTCAAAAGTAGCATTGCAGCTGCTTGCTACTATATCTGGGCTGAACGGAATGCTAGAATTTTCACTGGGAAAGAAGCAGAAGTTGAACAACTAGTTTATGTAATCAAGTCGACAGTTAGTACTCGTATTCTAGGGAAGATTTCTACCATACATTATGCCCATATGGCTAGTCAGCTCTATAGGCTTTGATCTCATAGCCTAAGTGGATATGCTTGTATTGAAATATTTGTCCTTTTTCTTCCCCTTTATGGATGAATAAAAAGGACTATAAATTTCTTGCAAAAAAAAAAAAAAATAATAATAATAATAATAATAGTAATAGTAATAATAGTAATAGTAATAATAATAGTAATAATAATAATAATAATAATAATAATAATAATAATAATAATAATAATAATAATAATAATAATAATAATAATAATAATAATAATAATAATAATAATAATAATAATAATAATATGGGACATGGGGCGTGATGTGTGCGTTGACTTGACCGGGTCTTTTCCTTTGACTCAGACTGGGATGACGAATTTTGTGCCTGGCCGGATTGTTGCTGATGCTGCTCAGCGGAAGTGTGCTAAGTATGGAGATTTGTGTGCGGCAGCGGATTATGGTTTCCTTCCATTCTCTTTCTCATCACTTGGGGAGTTGGGTTCGGATGTTGTTGCCTTGCTCAAGCGGATCCAGAAATTCTCGGTATCTCAGGATGCGGGGGCTCGGGTGACCGCTTACATTTTTACTAGACTTAGCTTTACTGTTGCTAAGGGTGTGGGAGCCCAGCTTGTTTCTCGGCTCCCCACCAATTTCATGTAAACTTTTGTTTTTCATTTAATGAAAGTTGCGCGCATCCTTTTATAAAAAAATAAAAAAAAAAAAAAAAATAATAATAATAATAATAATAATAATAATAATAATAATACTCGTATTAGCTTTACTATTGCTAAGGGTGTGGGAGCCCAGATTGTCTCTCGGCTCCCCACCAATTTCATGTAAACCTTCTATTTTTATTATAATGAAAGCTGCGCGCATATTATAATAATAATAATAATAATATAATTTATAATGGTAATTCCTATAATAATTAGAATAAGGTAATTATAATAAGTTTTCTAATTGACCTCACATACTCTTTAATCTTACACTATAAATACCATAATAAATCTGAAAATAATTCATAAAAGAAGAAGGAAGAGATCTAAAAGAAAGAAGAGAAGAATTAAGGAAGAGAAAAGCAAAGGAATTAATTTTATTATCGCCTCAAGGTAATTCTTTAAGACTGTCTTATGTATATACTTTGAGATATTATAACTTGTAAACTAGACCACCGTAGGACAGGCCGTGACCATCGTTGTGATCGTGGACCAACAGAGACCTAATTTGACTCCCGTGGACCACCTTAGACCGGCGGGGAAGAGGGTGTTCGAAGGGGTTTTGGTGGGTGGTTATATGGTTGTTGATTTTGCATAAAACACGCGTTAAACCCTTTGCTGTGACTCGAACAGACTCGGGTCTGGGTTGGTTGGGTTCATGGGGGTTAGGCAGTTCTAGTGGTGGTAGTAGGCTGATCTGGGGTGGTTGTTTGTGGCGGTGGTGGCCGGAATTACGCAAGAACGGGGGAGGGGCTATCGTGGGTTGTTGGTGTCGGTTCTGGGTGGTAGTGGGTTGTTGCGTGGGGTCGTGACTGGTGGTGGGACCACCGTGGGTCAAGGGAGACCACGGGTGGTGGCCACTGGTGGTCGTAGGGTGGTTTAAGAGGTGAGTGAGGGTGTGATGTTGGTTGTGTCGAGATTTGAAGAGGGCTATTTAGGGCGGCTTTTTGTGGGGTGCTGGTGGAGGTATGGCGGGTGGTTAGGGTGTTTGTGTGTGCGTTGGGTTGCAGACTAGTGGTGGCTAGGTTAGATGGAGTTGTCGGAGGCTGCTGGTGGTGGTAAGTAGTAGTTAAATGTTGAGTGGTGTATGACGGGTTTTCGGTTTAGTTAGCATCGTTTGTTGTTTTGTTGGGTTCGTATTTGGCAACCAAGTGTGGTGATGTTGCGGGTATTGGTCAGGCAAGGTGGTGGTGGTTAGTCGTGGTGGGTTTGTGGTCGGTGGGGCTGTGATGGTGGTGCGTGTTGCCGTGGGAGGTCGGGGATTTAATAAGGTGTATATTGTATGGGTGTGAGGTGTTCACGTGCTTATGGGTATTTGTGTGGGTTGACCTTCTTTTTATTTTAAAGACGGGTTTTTATTTGGGTGACTCGGGTTTGTAATTGAGTCGGGTTTTTAATATCGTAACCTTTAATAATTATAATAAATAATTATTTTGAATAATTAAATAAAAGGAATAAATAAATAAATAATTGAATTGAATTAAATTATAATATTTTGATTAGGTGACGGTTGTGAAGAATTATAATCGGATCGGATTGCTTTATTTATTGGATTGCTTGAGCTGCTTAATTGGAATTGCTTATCAGGTAGGAATAAATCTTAGTCAACTTTTACTCGATAATGTTTGTTGGATGATTTATATTAAAGTGAATTGATCATATGAGAATTGTGTTGGTTGATATCATTGAAATTGTTGGAGGGGAGAATATATTGCAAATGCTGGTTGGATTAGTTATGATGGAGTTACTGTTATTGCATCGGTTATTCAGTTTAATACTGGCAGACATCCCTTCGTGGTGATGTAGATTATTATTTAGGTTATATTGGCAGACGTCGTGTAAGAGCCTTCGGGTGACGTATTTCAGATTTATTCTGGCAGACGATATTTTATCGTATTTACTCGAGGCAGGCCCCAGATTGGTCTGCAGGCCCTCTGTGGATATTTACTCAACTATATGTTGAGGCAGACATTACCTTATGGTAATGTAGTGTGTGTTTACTCGCCTTCGGGTTGAGGCTGCCCCGGCCAGGGATTGGCGGGATGATTAGTGTAATGAGTAAGTAAAAGAAAGGAGCACGTTGTCAGGGGGTTGTGCAATGAAAAATGAAATTGGATTATTTATCGTATGTTTTTGTTGTTAGTATTTATTCCTACTCAACCTCGCGGTTGACTGTGTATTCGTGAACACCTGCGGTGAACCATTTTATGGGGAGCAGATTTGACAGGTACCAAAGATTAGCTGACTCGGGAGCATTGGGATGAGAGCTTGACTTGGACCGTAGTTGAAGTCTAGATCACGTAGAATTATTACATCACTTTATTTATTTCCGCTGCGAGTTGTATTGTATTTCATATAAAGTTAGTTGGTTAAATTGTAATAAACATGTATTCATTAAAGTTTTAATTTAAAGTACTTTGGTATTGTTGTACTTTGTTATTCACTACCTCGGGAAACCGAGATGGTATCAGTCCTATTTATCTGGGAATGTCTAGCTAAAGGCTCCTGAATAAATGGGGGTGTTACAACTTAGCAGATAGATACTTAGCCTCCCTGTGGAGATCGACCCTACTTACTGCTAGCTTCTGTTAGTTGTGCTTAGGTATTTATTTTTGGTACCTAACGACGGTATCAGATTGCATATAACTCAATTATATATTTGTCTTGGATGTACCATGTTCATATACACATATGGATGTATAGTCTTATTTGTGTGAATTTGGCTATAACTAGGCTTTCTTTATATTATTGGGCTTTTATTATATCATATATGTAATTGGGCTTTCATTATATTACATCTACAACTGAATTACACTGAACTTTTCCCTTTCCACCGATTAATACAAAACATTAATATAATAATAAATTTTACAACTAAATATCAAATTGAGTTAAATATCATGTTTTATAATTGTTATTACTTCGTATTTTCTTTAATATTCTTATCTAAAAAACTGCGCATGCGCGCAGGATCTATACTAGTAGTTAACTAATCTGTAAGTCTTGACTTTTAATTAATCGTAAGACGGTTTTACCCAAAAAATGTTATAAATTTCTTAGTAATATACTTAAACAAATTTATGACACTTTTTTTTCTTGCTCATTGGAATCGTTTTGTTTTGAAATATCTACTTGTATATTTTGATAAATAAATGTATCAGTTTCAACTGTTAAATAATTTATTTACTGTACTTTTTAAAATGGGGGTGAAAAAAACTATCAAATGAGGTTGAATTAAAATTATTTATCAAAAACCAAGTGGTGTTAGTCCAGTAGTAGCCGGGTTAAACCTTGAAGCTTGCAGAAATGCAGGAGTTGAGAGGTCCCGGGTTTGACTACCAGCTGGGGCGATGATCACTTGGCCACTGCAGCCCCCGAAAGGGGTGACTTATATGGTCCATGTGGTGGTGCGGGAATGCATGGGCCCAGGGGGATTCAACCCCCTCGTCATCAAAAAAAAATTATTTATCAAAAATGGATCACATAAACACGATATTTTCTTTCCTAACTTTGATTCAAAATCCGAGAAATAACACAACGACTTTGTATTGAAGCCATTGATTTTTTGACGGTTTTAATGAGTTGTAATTTTGCAAACAGAAACCCAACGATCCAACAATGTTAAAACAGATCCTATATAAACCCTTTTTTATATTTGTTTTAATATTTGAACACTTTATTGAAAAAAATATACTCGTATTATTCTCCTCAATTGTATTAAAACATTTTCCTTGTATAATGTCACGTACAAAAAAAAAATTCATAAAATTATAGATGTAAAAAGTTATTCTCTAAGAACAACTCAAATGGTTGACAAACAATTTTTGTAAATTGTCAAGTAAGTTGCTTACTATTGAAGCAAAGAGAAACAAACCCGCTTTCTAGCAACACCAGCCTTACCAAGCTACTAGTTTGAAATTAATTTGCTTGCTTTTTATTGATTGGATTATTGGGATAATGTAAAATCGAGTTACAGGTAAGATAAGGATCTGAACTTTCACTTTTTTTTTACGATTAAGGGACTATACTTCAAAAAAGTCCAGTTAAGGACCTCATTACACATTCCGTTAGCTTCTCCGTTAATATAATAACTGGCAATCAAAATTATATACATGCTATCTAAATTAAACGCGGATTAATGACCCCAATTCACTCCTCACTTTTGTATGATAATCATGATGAACATCATCCCCCAACACAGGTTTGCCCTTGGCGAGTATCCACTAAAGCTTACTAATTGCATATATATCCACATTTTCTCCCCTTTGTTTTTCTCATCTCTTTACCCTAATCAACAGATAATAGAAACACGACATCGTCGTGACGAAGTGACGGTACCGAAACAGCTAAAAATAGTACTCTATCATATGTGTTACCCGTTATCGATCTACAAAGGCGGAGTGCTCAATTAAGTGCATAAAACTTGTTATCACTTTCATCCAAAGCTATTGTAACTTCATTTTTTTTCTTTTTTTTTTTTTGGCGAAAAGGGTGCGGAATTGTAACTTCATTTCATCACCTCATTTTCATGCATTAATGGAGTCTATTCTTGTTTTGTTCATGTACCTGAAGTTGTGCCACTTCCCACTAATACTCTTGTCTCTTGCTACATTTCATGCTGTTTTTAATTTGTGCGATTTTAATTTTGGTTGTTTTTAATTTTATTAGCAAATTAAAGTATGTGATTCACTATGATGCAAAAGTGAGAAATAAATCTTGATCGAAATAGCAATTCCTTAAAATTGCCTTAATCTAGATGGCATGCATTAATGCATATTAAAATAGTGTTTCCAGTCAATAATACACTATTGTGCTAACGGCAAAGTTGACGGAAAATGGGTGAGACCCTTAACTGGATTTTTTTAAAGTTTAATCCCTTAACAGTAAAGAAAAAAAAAAGTGATAATTTAAGTCATTATCTTACCTTTAACTCAAGTAAAATATTCCTTTTATTTCATTATTTTTTAGTTATAAAAACCTCTCTCTCTAGCTAGAGAGCCCTTCTCCCAAATAGGGGAGCTTTTTCGAGTATTCCAAAAATTCTTCTGAAAATCCTATTTGTTTGATCAATCTTCTCATTTACTCTCTTTTACTCGAGCTATAGCTAGCTCATGATTGTGAGCAAGTGTGTTTAATTTGTTGTCTGCTTACAAAAAGTATTTTTATTACTTTTCCTGGGAATCTTAATTTTTCCCCTTATTGATCTTTGATTTTCCCAATTAATTTCTTACAGTCATTCTCTTCTTTGATTGGGGGTGGAATTCTTTCGATTTTTCATCTGCAAAACCTACAGTAATCATTACTGAAGTGCGTATTTAATTGGGGGTGAGTAACCCTAATTTTTCTGGGCTTTTTCGAAGAGGCGATTTTAGTTGAGTTTGGAAGAATCTTAATAGCTACCTATTTACTACTCCTATTAGTTACTGGTATTGGGGTTTTGGGTATATTGGGTGGCTCAAGGTTTTTTCGGATCCTGATTGGTTATCTGGCTGCATTGGTTAGCCAAGACGCTGCTAATTCCTCTTAGTAACGTGTGTCTGTTCGTTTGAGCTTTCCTATTTAAATCAAGCCTGATGGCTTTTGGTGTTTCATCACAATCATCACATTCCATTAATCTTATTCACTCACATAAAAAATCTCGATACAAGTTCCAGCTTCAAAAATCTTCTCCTGCTTCTTCTTCGTTAACATCTTTGTCATCTTTGAGTATGGAGGGTGAGTTCTTTCCAGGGAAAAACGACCATGTTATGGGGGTGAATGAGATGGGGGATCATCACATGGCTGGGCATCAACATGATCATCAGCAGTCTCCCCCAATTGAGTTTAACCCCAATAATTCACTCCATGCTAATATCTGGAGATACCCTCGCTCAGGTGGTGTTATTAACATTGACCCATCTGAGCTGGGTAAGTCCAGAGAGTTTTGGGGTAAGTGTGTACTGGGGTTCCTGGTGGACTATCGTCTTTTTGAAGCTGAGTTACTGAATGATGTTATCAGACGCAAATGGACTACCAATGGTAGGATCACGGCTTTTCGTATGGGGGAGGTGTATGTTTTTCACTGTTCAGCGGTGGATGACATGGAGGCTCTGTTACAAAGGACCACTGCTACCATAGATGGAGCGGTGATGGTCTTCTCCAAGTGGTTTCCTGACACAGAGCCACGCACTGTTAGGTTCCCCTATGCTGAAATTAGGGTACGTGTTTGTGGTTTGCCCTTCGAATACTTGAATATGGAGGTTGCTCAGATTGCAGGTAAGCTGCTCAGTCATCAGTTTCACATTGAACCTTTCCACCTGGTACCTGATGAGGATTATTTGAAGTTGAGAGTGTTTTTAAGGCTTAATGAACCACCGATGCCCGGTTTCTTCTTAGCTATGGAGGGGGGATACCTCTTATGGGTGCAGTTCAAATATGAGGAAGTCTTCAAATATTGTATTAGGTGTGGTAAGATTGGTCATAAAGGGTCACAGTGTAGGGAGTCATTAATGACAGTGGTGTCGAGTGTTAATGGAATGTTAGATAGGTCTGTGGCTAGAGGCTTTCCTGTTTATCAAGCAAATAGTAATCACTCGATGTTCAACTTAGACCTTCGGGCTACTCCATCAAAAACCAAGTTTCTGTCCTCAAGGGTTAAGCTGGGAGATCCTAGGAGGATGCCTAGGAGGAAGAGAAGATGGGAATCCCCGGAAAGGGCTGTTGATTTTGAGCTGGGGATCACCCCAGGGGGCAGGGTCTTACCTGGTATGATGTTTGTTGTCATGGCTCAGCCTTTTGCTGGGCCTGTGGTGTTCCAGGTTGAGGAGAGGTCTGGTGAGGGGGTAGGAAATCAAGGGGTGGGTGTAACTGCTAATGGAAACTCTGGTGTTGGGTCTAGGGGTGGTGTCCATTCTACTGGGGTTCTTAATAATTCTGACATTATTAGGACTAGGGCAAATGAAGATGCTGTGATGACTGAAGTTCAGGAGGAGGGAAATGTGGAAGCTATTAGGGGAGGAGTGGTTGCTACACAAACGCAGGAAGTGGAAATGACATCTGTAAATCATGGAACGGCTGGTGGGGGAGTACCAGGGGCTGGAGGGTGGTTGGATGAAGAGGGTATGAATA
Source organism: Silene latifolia (assembly GCF_048544455.1). Lineage (NCBI taxonomy): Eukaryota > Viridiplantae > Streptophyta > Magnoliopsida > Caryophyllales > Caryophyllaceae > Silene > Silene latifolia. The sequence goes on from NC_133529.1 coordinate 28,567,253, forward strand.
ATGATGAGTATCACACTGCTGGTGAGAAGTTGGAGGGGCCTGCTGAGCCAAATCTACTTCAGCAGGGGGTTCTGATGCAGCTGCAAGCTGAGGACCCCTATGTTATTTACTCTAGACAGGACAGTTTAAGTGGTTTGGTGGATAGGGATCAAAGGGTACAGGATGCTATCTTGAATAGGATTGAAGGGGATATGGGTTGGGCAAGAGTTGAGGATTAACAAAGGGGTTTTAATCAGACCTTTGAGCCTCCTGAAGGGGGCTTGCCTAACTGGTACCATTACTCAGCTGGGTTCACAACTAGGGAAGTGGGGCAATGCTCTAGGCCTGTTAGGGAGGTAACTGCTGAGGAGGAGATGATGGGTCTGCTTGTGGGATCTAAGAATAATGTGGAGGGTACTGGTTTAGCTGGAGCAGGGATCCAACATGTTTCTGCTGACATGGTGGATGCTGATGATGAGGCTTCCTCAGATTCTGAGGGGCCTGTTATTGATGGGACAATGGTTATGGAGACTTACTCCTCTCAAGATACTGCTAGCGACAGTGATAGGGAGATTATCATCATTTCTTCTGATGATTCTGATGGGGAGGCTGATCTGAAACAGGCTGCTTTGGGGAAGGGTACTATGTCTGGGCAGCAGGGTTCCACTACTTCTTTCCCTGAAGCTAAGCCTGATCTAAGGGCAACTCAGGAACCCTCCTTTGAATCAGCTGCTATTAATAGGAAAGGGAAGGAGATTGATGAGGGCTCTTCAAATCTGGCCCCTCTTGAAAAGTTGTTGCAGGATGCGTATGAAAGGGAGGCAAGTCAAGTTCAGTTAGGACCGGGTAAAGGAAAGGAGTTGGGGTTTTTTGATATTCCTCCTGTTGGGAATAAGGCTAAGCTGATTGCAGAGTTACCAGTTGGAAGCACCTCTGATGGGTGCCTTGGTTTGGCTGACATTTACCACATTTCTGATCTACGTGAAGATTATAAAGATGTCATGGGAGCTGCTAGGAAACGGAAGTGTTGTACTGATGCAGGGGATTATATTCTTCCTGAGGAGGCAAAGCTGTCCATGGGAAATGCAATGGCGTATTCGTACCGCCTGGCTAAGAAGAGCATGGGGTGTGCAGGAATCGCAAAGAATGATCAGGCAAAGACAGTAGCAGCAACTTCACATCAACCTTGGGCTTTTAGGGTTAACATTGAAGATGTGGTTATGGTGGACTCAAGTGACTCATCAATTCCATCTGTGAACAGTGGGGCAGCTGATATTGATGGCTTTGCGGAGGTTGTGCCTTCACAACCTCCTCTTTCGCCATGATGGGACTTGTGTGGAATTGTAGGGGACTAAATAACACGCTCGCCCCTACAATTCCGAAATTAAGAGCGTTATTAGGTAGTAAGTTTTATGATTTTGTTTTTCTAATGGAAACTAAATGTAGTCCGAGTCATATTTTCCCTATGTTTCGCTCCTCTGGTTTTGTGGAGAGTTTTGGGGTGGAGGCGGTTGGGGCTTCAGGTGGTCTATGGGTTGGGTGGAGAAGGGAGTCGAAGTTTAAGTTAGTCAAAGCTTGTAATAATTTTATCATCTTTCTAGTGGAGAAATATAATGGACGACTATGGTATCTTGTTCTCTTTTATGGTGCGCCGAATGTACATATGCGGACACCGGTTTTGTTAGACTTAGAGAGTTGGCTTGAAGTATGTTCTCTTCCTTTCCTTATTGTTGGGGATTTTAACCAAGTGGAATATAGAAGTGATAAACTTAGTACTAGCCAACGACCGATTGAGGGTGTGGAGGATTTCTCCATGTGGAAATTAAGAAATGAATTGGTGGGTATCCCGTATAAGGGGCCGCGGTTTACTTGGTGCAACAACAGAAAAGGTGATAAGAGAGTCTATGAAAGGTTGGATAAAGCAATGGGTTCTAAGGACTGGCTGTCTTCTTTCCCGGATACTGGCATTAAACACTATCCAATTCAACTTTCGGACCATGCTCCAATTGAGGTGGATCTGAATCTCACCCGCACCACGGGTAAACGACCCTTTAAACTGGATGCTTGGGCTTTGGATTACGAGGAGTGCTTGGAGCAGGTTCGAAATGCTTGGGTCATTGATGACAATGGTTCTCCGGTGTTTCGTATCACTCGGAAGTTGGCAAGAGTTCGAAGTTGCGTTAAAAAATGGACTTTGAATAAAAAGGCGGAATGGAATGAGAAGTGGGATGATTTTGACCGGAAATTGGAACATGGGATTAACGCTGCTTGTTCGGGGGGAGGGGAAGAGGACTATACGCGAGTCCATGAGGAACTCCGGGAGTTCGCAATTGCTGCTGAAAAGTATTGGAAGCAACGGGCAAAGATGCGGTGGACGGTTGAGGGAGATACTTGTACAAAGTTCTTCTTCAACTGGGTTAAAGGAAGGTCTGGGAGGAATCTTATTCATGGTATAAGAGGCGAGGATGGTCAGTGGAGGTATGATGACGCGGAGGTCGGCGGAATTTTTCAAAATGCTTTCATGGACTTGTACCAGGCTTTACGCAATGATGTTGCACCAGTTGATACAACGCCGTTGGAGCGCGTCATTAACCACGTATCACTACGGCTTGATCATGATGAGGTGGATCGTATAGCCAGACCTTTTTCGGCAAAGGAGGTACGTACCGCAGTATTTCAAATGGGGGCTTTTAAAGCTCCGGGTCCGGACGGTATTCCGGCGTGCTTTTATCAAAAATGCTGGTCCATGGTTAAACAGGTTTTTACAAAGGCGGTATTGTCCATTCTAAACTCGGGGAGAGTCTTACGGGAAACAAATAGAACTTTTATTACTCTTATCCCTAAAAATGACACTCCGGAAGGGGTGTCAGATTACCGGCCCATAAGTCTGTGTAATGTGATTATGCGTGTGGTCACCAAGTGCATTGCAAATCGGGTTGCTAAGGTTATGGGTTCTCTGGTTAGTGAATCCCAAAATGCCTTTATGCCGGGACGGAATATTAGCGATAATATTTTGTTGGCACATGAGGCGATTCACAACATATCGCGGTTCAAGAAAGGCTCTCAGGGGTGGTGCGCGTTTAAAGCGGATATGAGTAAGGCGTATGACAGGATTCGCTGGGACTTCTTGGAAATGACACTGATCAAATTTGGTTTCCAAATGAAGATAGTAAGACTTATTATGAGCTGTGTTACCACTGTGAGCTATGAGGTGCTTCTCAATGGTATACCTTTACCTCAATTCAGGCCCAAGTGTGGTCTTCGTCAGGGAGATCCTCTGTCTCCTTTTCTCTTCCTTCTCTGTATGGAAGTCCTTTCGGCGAATATTGAATATGCCCGAGATTCAGGCAGATTGCATGGGTTTACTTTATGCAGGGGGGTACAACCGATGACTCACTTGTTCTTTGCAGATGATGCGATTTTCTTCTTCAAGGATAAGGGGGACTCAGCCTCTCATCTTATGACTTTGATCAGCGATTATTGTGAGGCCTCTGGCCAGAGACTAAATACAGCAAAATCAGGAATCATCTTTAGTCCGAATATGACTCTTGCAGCGATACAACGAATTCTCAAAGGGTTCAACATCCGGAATAATAGAGGAATTGGGAAATATCTTGGTATCCCAGCTGAATTTCAAGAGTCTAAGAAGGATATTTTTCAAGCATTGGTGGATCATGTTACAAAGCGGATCTCCTCATGGAATGGTATTTTTCTCTCACCGGCGGGGCGGTTGACTCTAATTTCCTCGGTCCTTTCCAATCTATCCAATTTCTTTCTATCGGTTTTTAAGATTCCGGTAAGTGTGGCAAGAAAGATTAATTCTCTTTTGGCACAATTTTGGTGGACGGGGTGTAAATTAGGGAAGAATGTTCACTGGTGTAGCAAAAATTTCCTGAGCCTCCCTAAATGTAAGGGTGGGTTGGGGATTCGCAATATTGAATGTTTGAATAAAGCATTGTTGGCTAAACATGGATGGCGTCTGATCTCGGGGGATAGGTCTTTTTTCAGCAAGGTTTTTAGGCAAAAACTGTTTGGGACTCAGACTGTTGATGCGGGATCGGTACCTTGTTCAGGTACTAGTTCCTCTTGGGGAGTTCGCAGCATCCTGTATGGCTTTCAGAATCTCAAAGGTTTTTTGGGTTGGAAGCCTGGTGGTAACTCCCGTTTGAATGTCTGGACTTCAAGGTGGGTGGGAGGAGAGTATCCGGAACCCAGGGACTGCTGGCTAGGTCATGGGGATGTTCATTTAGTTGATTTGCAGGTGGGCCATTTAGTGTCACCAAATGGGCAATGGAATGAAGAGTTCATACGGTCCTTGTTTGTAGAGGAACATGCGGAAAGGATCCTGGCAACCAGGTTTAGGACGGAAAGACTGAAAGATGAGGTGTATTGGCCTTTTTCAAACCATGGGATGTTTACGGTAAAGAGTGGCTATGGGCTGTTTTTCGAGGAGTATATGACCAGAAAGGGTTCACAAAAGGACTTCACTAGACTTGGTAAGCGTGGTCGGATCTTTTGTCAGAAGCAGCTATGGACTCTCCCGGTTCCCAACACTTGGAAGATTCTTATATGGAGGATATTTACGGGTACGCTCTCAGTAGGACGGGAGTTTCAACAAAGAAATATGGGGGTGGGTGTGTTCTGTGGATTGTGTGGAACTAATCATAGTAATTTGGAGACAGTTGAGCACCTGTTTAGGGACTGTGATTCCTCCGCTAGGATCTGGGCGGGGTCGGTGCTTGGTATTAGGGTGGAAGGTGCTGAGCACCTAAATATGACCGACTGGATTATTGATTGGGTTCAATATTTGAGAAAGCAGGAGGGAGGGCTGAAAAGAGTTATATTATTCATTGCCATTATCTGGGGTCTATGGATTATTCGAAACAAGGTAAAGTTTGAAGGTCTGGCTAACAATCCTCAGGTTTTGGTTGGTGTCTTATTTGATTCTATCAAGGAGAGGGTGCATCTTCTAAACAACCAGGTAGATAACAAGGGGTCACTGAAAGAGCCTCGAGGGAGCGTTGGGGATCAGATTGTTCAGCAAAAAACTGACTTACGGAATGGGATCCCATATCACATGATTGGTCAACCGGGTCTTTGCTCTGCTCTTCGGATTAAGGTGGACGCGAGCTGGGAACATTCCTTTAAGGCGGCTTTTGGATGGGTGGCATATGATGAGCTGGGGCGTGAGTGTATGCGCAGACAGGTGAGTACTAGAGCGGAATCGGCTCTACAGGCCGAGGCTCTCGGTGTACGGGATGTTGTTTCTTGGGCGCGATCCGGAGGTGTTCTCCATCTGGACATCTCTTCGGATTGCCTACATTTAATCAATGCGATTGCTGATTTGACAAAGACGGATCATCTGATTAAGGACATCCTGGAGGAGCTTCGTAGTTTTGCAAGGTTTTTTCATTGTTTAAGTTTTTGTTTTATTCCGAGACACCTTAATAGTGTGGCACGTGGCCTGGCTCGGCAGGCCATAAGATTGTAGAAACTCTCTTTACAGTTGTCAAAAAAAAAAAAAAAAAAAAAAAAAAAAAAAAAAAACTCAGGTAAAATCATTTAAGTTATAATATGTTTGTTCCTTACCACATGAGAAATAGTTAGAAAGCAATGTATCTTGAAAATTTTGACATTACAAGGTAAGCTACAACTACAAGGCAATGGAACTTACCATTGTAATTGGCTTTACAGATAATTTTATATGCATTTGTCTAGATAGTGCCTCAAACTTTTTATAATTCAACTCTTAGAAAAGCACTAATGGCAATGTGAGTTCATTTAAGTATATTTTAATTAGTAAAGTAGTAAAGGCACTAATGCACTGTGACATCAAGTAGAAGTTTCGGTCATGACTCTTATGAGAACTTATACATACAAAGTTACAAATATACACACTTATGAATTAGTTATGATAGGTCCTTGTTGCTTCGTAAAGAATATTACTCCGTAATAAGCAAGTACATAAGTTTGAGGAATGGGAGATGAACTTATGATTAAATTTGCACAAATTTTCATTATAGACGGACGCTATCCGTTTATACATATAGACGGATACCATTTCCCCTTACAAAATACCCATTTGTCATAAAGTGGGAAGCACATGAGGGTGCCCCACCTTGTCCCCCTACCCATTTTATTAGAGGTCTTTACCCGTATGTTCGCCCCACCCGTCTATAACAAGACCTATTGTTAAATTTGAGCTACCTCATATGCAATTACTTAACTCCAAGATATAGAAAGTGCGAGTTTGTCAAATCCAAACATCCAAATTGAAAATTATCCTTGGGAACATTTGCCGGAACACTAGTACGACTACAAATTAGCAAATTCGATTTTATTAAATTTTACCAGCTCCACATAGATTTATTCTCTATCAAAGTCGTGAGTGGTAATGACAACTTTTTTAAGTTTTAAAAAATACGGAGTATACATGTAAATAAATCTAATATCTTAGTATTTTTTAGTTCTTGTATATATGAAGACGAAAAATACTTTTAAATCGGCTACAATATTAAGTGAATAGCCTAATAAGTCTATATAAATACACAAATTCTCCCTTATAACGGAGATACCCGTCGCAAACTTGCGACGGGTACCATTTTGTCTCACACAAAACCCATGGGGTGAGAGAGAGAGAGCACATGGGGTGGGTGCCCACCTTGTCCCCTCTACCCATTTCCACTCACATAATACCCGTCGCCATATCCGACCCGTCGTAAGGGAGACCTACTGATATAAATATAGAGGGTCAGATTTTGCTGTTGTGCACGGTTACATGTAGACGAAAAATATTGCCTTATCGGAATATTGATTGGGTAACGAACTCCCAAAAATTCGAAACAAAAGCAAACCTCTCAACACAAAATCATGGGCCAAAAAAGGTAGTCAATAGAAATCTTTAACATCATGGATTTTTGGTAATAGTATGCTTTTCAAGTTCCAAGGGTGAGTTAAATACACTAAATCCATGCCTTGTGGGCTTGTGGCCCTCAACATTTTACTCGTGTAATTGTGTCCGCAAAGGTGGGAAGCTAACCTCCCTATATGCCCTTTTTCTCCTCAAATGGGAAACCTCATTATTGTACCCTCCCTCCAAACAAATGGGGCTACTCTATTTGTAGGGAAGGTCTCCAAAGAAAAAGTAAGGTGTTTTGAGTTCCTTTTGGGGAGGCTCCCAAATTTTTAGGTATAAATTAATATTGTTGGGGAACTCCATCATTGCATAGATGTAATCATGTAAATATAAATTGGGGAGGGTAAATGGAAAAGTTAGTGGAAAATGAGGTGGACGAATAAGAGAAGGAAATAGAAAATATGGGGAACCTCACCTTAAGAGCATCCGCAAAGGCGAAAATTTGTCTCCCCATATACCCTCTCTCTCATCATATGGGGCACCCCATCATTGCACTACCCTCTCCATCACTTGGGGCTCCTCTACTTTTAGGGGAGGTCCCCAAGAAAATGCAAAGCTTTTTTTGTGTTTTTTTTTTGGGAGGTTCCCAAAATGTTGTGAGTAATTTAATTTTGTTGGGGAACCGTATTATTGCGGACATGATATTATAAAATGGGGAGGGTAGATGAAAAAATTAGTGAAGAATGTAGTGGATGAATAAGAAAAAGAGAGATAAAATATGGGGAGCCCCACCATTGCGGATGCTCTTAGGGCACCCACAATGGTTGGTGAGGTGTCCCATATTTTATCTCTCATTTTCTTATTCGATCACCTCATTTTCCACTAAATTTATCATTTACTATCCTCATTTTATAATTATATTTCCGCAACAATGAGGTTCTCCAATAACATTAATTTACCTACAACAATTTGGGAACCTCCTCTAAAAATAGAGGGGCCCACAAATAATGGGGAGTTGAGTGCAACAATAGGGTTCTCCATTAGATGAGAGAGAAGGAAAATGATGAGGTAAAAAATGCCCTTTGCGAATGCTCTTAAAGCCATATCGGGTAAGGATGTCAATTTCACCTGCACCAAATCATGTTCCACAAATAGGATTATACATCCAGTTGTACCATAAGCATGGTACAACCAAAGTATAAGAATCCGAGCTTATATGTATTCTTTCTGAGCTAATTCAAAGTTCATGTTTTTAATGTGTAAATGGATGAATTCAATACTTTCTAATAAAGCTCATATTCTTTAACATAAAGCTCGGATACTTTATCACAAAACTCAAATTCTACCCCGTACAACATATATAACTGGTTGTATAGTCCATGAATTGATCATGTTCCACCCAAGCTTAAAAAACAAATGAATACTTGATTTAAATGGATGATTGGTTGGGTGAATAAATTTCACCCGTCATCCATCCACCACTCGATTTTATTAACTGTTAGATTTTAAAAAAAGACTCCATATGTATATTGTGAACATATAACATATTCAATTTTTACATTTTCTACTCTCAAAATATAAAATTGCCAAAGTACACACTAAAAAGTTAAATCAAATAATTATATCCCTTTATTTTTATATAAAATAAAAAGGCTCATTTTTTTAGATTTAAATTAAAAACATATATATGCAATCCCTCATTTATCACCCGGGGTTCATCCGTTTCATTCGCGGATGATGGCTCAGTGGATGGATGATGATAAGTTTCACGAATAACGGATGAATTGGTTGATATTTTAGAGCAACGGATGGATGACGGATGAGGCTTCACCCGATCCATTGTCATCCCTAATGTCGGGCCTGTCTATGGCCCAAGTTTTACAACCCGAGCCAACAAAAAGAAAACTAGTCTACGCTATTACGGTCGTCCCCGCCTGACCCATCACGTGCCGGTTCATGGCATACCTCAGCCATCCCGACCCCACTCAGCCTGCCACACCCATGGACCGGTTCAAGGTCTATTTGGCTAGGCACGACACACTCTTTACCCGACCCATAACCCGATCTTAAAAAAACAAATTTTGAAAATAAAAATTAAAATTAAAATGATTGAAAGAACAATATTAAACTAAACTCTCCACCCACCTATTTTTCTTAAGAGAAACTAGTGTAAATCCCGCGCAAATGCGCGGTAAATATAGACCTTTTAATTTTTAGTGTACTAGTTATAGATTTTAGATTTATATCTCGCGAATTTTTATAAAAAATAATTAATATTAAAATTAATCAAAATAATTGAAAAATTCCATGAATTGTGTTTTTTATGAAAATATTTTAACTACATCAAATTTTTTTTAAAAAAAAAATTCGTCACGAAGTTAATAATAGAAGATACTGTTTTTATGTATAGATTAAATGGAAAATTAGTTTAATAAAATGAAAATCTAATTTGTTTCCATATATAAGTTTGAGCACTTTGGAGGGAAAACGAGGGAAAACTTTAGAGAAGTTATATTCTCTTAATATATAGGAGGATTTATACTTCTTAAATTTGCACCTCATTAATATTTATCAGCTCACTCCATTGTATTTTGATATGAAACAAAAAAATTGAAATGGAAAACTAATAAAAAATTTATTTAAGTTGTGAATTGTTTTTAGTGAACGTCTTTTATCACGATGCTAATAGTAAGCATGTGTCAAGTTATTCTCTACAATAATAATTATTGCATTATTGAAAAATTTAGCAACTTATACTCCTACTTTATAATTTAATATCAATTTTATTTTATTTTAATGAAAAATCATAATTATGAATTTATTTAAAAAATTAGAGTTTATTTATAAGAATATATTAATTGAAAAGATAATAATGTAATGAAAGAAAATTTTATTTATTACCTTATTTAGCTATATGCTTTTTGGAGGGAAAACTAAGAGAATTTTTATTCTCTTTAGTAGTAGGGGGATTGTTTGTGAATAAAATGAGACATTTTCTTTAAAAAGTAGAGTTAAACTTCAATGATTTTTCTTACTTTATTTACAAATCATATCAAAACCAAATATAGTATCAAAAAGAAAGACAATATGTTTCACTTGTGACCTCTCATAACCCGTCTCTCAATTGCTCTCTCACTTACTGTTTGTGAGAGATAACAACCTTGTGACGAAAATTGTCCGTAACAGAATTTGTGAAAGATGTAATCTTTATTCTTACACATTCCACTTTATACTAAACAGAAAATTAAAGCAACCATTTATAGCAAATCTTAACAGTATATTATGTGTTTAATCCAAATAAAAGTAAGTGGTTTGAGGAATCCCAATGATTTAAAGCAAATAAATATCAGAAAAACATGACAAAAGAATAATGACAGCATGATAGATTCCCAAATTAAGTTTCTTGTTGGTTTCTACAGCATCATGCTGTAACAGTACAGTTTACTATACTGTCTCTTTACTACTACACTACTGTACAGTTTTTTTAATCTATCTACTTCTCTGCCACTCCCTTTGCTACTCACAACTTGCACTCATATTATACCCCAGTACCCCACATTCATTTATTTTGCAGATTTGATTGCATTCCTCATCCTACGCTTCATACATGCTTCATGTGCAACCACTATAATATAACCAACTATTTTCTCAGTATTTTTGGTTTGCTCATTAATTACAAAGCTACATTCCAACCACTGAATCTTGCTTTTTTTTGTTCTTCTGTTGGTTTGCTGCTTTGATTTGGGTAGAAATTAGTTTTTCCAAAGATTTATTTGGATGTAAGTTAATGTTTCTTTGTAAATTTGTTGTTGTTTGTATAAAAAGGCGTCGTCAGACCGTCTTATACGAGAATTTGTGTGAAGGGCACTTCTCAATTGTAGTCCTTTGAAGTGGGTAGACATTAGATTTTTCAGAGATTCATTTGGAAGTAAGTTACTGTTTCTTTGTGAATTTTTTGTTGTTTGTATACTAAGGCGTTGTCAGACCGTCTTATACAAGAATTTGTGCGTGTTTGATTCGGGATGGATTGGTTCTTGTGAATTGTATGTGTGGAAAGTTGGTAACTTGATGGGTTTAAGTCTAAGGTTTTTGGGGTTGAGCTAAAGGGTACTTCTGAATTGTAGTCCTTTGAATTGGGTAGGCATTAGTTTTTCGGAGATTCATTTAGAAGTAAGTCATAGTTTTCTAGTCAATTTGTTGTTCTTTGTACACCATGATGTCGGCAGACCGTCTTATACGAGAATTTGCGTGTGTTTGACTCGGTATCTATTGTTTAACTAGATGGGTTTAAGTCTAAGGTTTTGGGGGTTGAGCTTGGTTTTCTACATCACATTGAGTTTTTGCATAAAGGGTATTTCTTCTCAATTACAGTCCTCACAAATCCAAGTACTACAACAATTAAGAAAACATTTAGAGTACCCAAATGAGTTGGAAGTGTGGAATGATAATGATAACATATGCTTTTTGTCACACTCTACCAAAGTAAATGTTACTTGTGAAGGAGATGTTGTTACTGAGCTAAGAATTATGGGTCATACACCTTCCAAAGTTGGGAACTTTTATGGTTATGCAATTCCAAATCAAACTTTATCAGATAAGTTCTCTATGGAGTCCTTTATTGTAACTTTATCAAGATTAACAAGTTTGAGAGTTCTTAGTTTGGTGTCTTTGGGCATCTATGGTCCACTTCCTGATAAAATTGACCGGCTTTCGTCATTGGAATTTCTCGACTTGAGTTCAAATTTCTTTTATGGCTCTATTCCACCAAGAATGGCAACAATGGTGAAGCTTCAAACACTTAGACTTGATGGCAACTTCTTCAATGAGACCATGCCCAGTTGGTTCGCGTCCCTGTCGAACCTTTCGATCCTAAGCTTGTCGAATAATCAGTTGAAAGGCCCATTTCCAGGTTCAGTTGGGAAAATCAACACACTCAATACCCTTATACTGTCAAACAACAAGATTTCCGGCTCACTGCCTGATTTACGTAGCCTGAGTGGGCTTAAAGTACTGGACTTGAGCAGGAATGAGTTGGATTCGGAGTTGCCCACTTTGCCTCGAGGTTTATTCATGGCTTTGCTGAACAATAATACCTTCAATGGAGAAATACCGAGAAGTTATAATCGATTGAATCGATTAGAGCACCTCGACTTGTCATTGAATCATCTTGAAGGAAGATTACCAGTGTTCCTTTTCTCTCTGCCTGATATTGGCTACCTGAACTTGGCATCCAATGAGCTGGCAGGAACACTCTCAGACCACATTCGATGTGGTGAGAAACTTGGGTTTGTTGACATATCGAGCAATAAATTAACCGGAGAAATACCCGGGTGTTTAAGAAAAACAGCTGCAAAATTCTCTGGGAATTGTTTGACAGTTGATGGGCATATCCAACATCCAGTGTCATATTGTTCTGAGTCTCCAAGGAAGAAGAAGATTTCCACGGCCCAATGTGTCGTAGTTTTGGTTGTCATAATTGGAGTTGTAGTTATTGTGGTAGGACTTCTAGCATTTGGATTTTTGTTGATATGTAGAAGATATGGTCCGAGGGGCTGCCAAGAGCAAAGCTTGTTGCAGAAGCAAGTTCAGGAAAGCACTGTGACAGGGGTCACTTCCGAAATTTTAGCAAATGCCAGTAAGTTTATTTATCTATTTATTTTCATTTGATAGATTTGTAAACTAAATTCTGATTTTGATACTTGAAAAACTTCACATTTGGTTCATTGGGGTTTATGTTTGTCAGGGTACATATCTGAAGCAGCTAAAACAGGTACCCAAGGACTCCCAATGTGTAGAAAATTTTCCCTGGAAGAGCTGAAAGAAGCCACAAAGAACTTTGAGTTATCTGCCCTCATAGGAGAAGGTTCCAAGGGCAAGGTATTTTGGAATATCTAATCTGTGGACTCAGAAATTGTATCTGGTTTTATATATTCCGGAAGAACTGTGCTAAATGTATTGTAATGCAATTTTTTATGCAAATTTCCGGAAACATTCTCTTCCTTTTATGAACTCAAGGGACCCCTCCTCGCCCTCAAAAATGGTAAAACTACCTGTAACGGCTGAATTGGAAATGACCCATTCTGAGCTGATACATACTCAAAATGACCCGATAATGGCCCATTAACATACCTGACTCCAAAATGACCTGCTCCAGCTTAGCCAAAGTGCATATATTAGATTTGATCCTATCTGACTTGACTCAAACCCGACTCATATTACCCGTTTCCCAGTATACTTGCCCTGCATTAGAAGTGAGTCTTTGATCACTGTGATACTGTTGTTGTATTGCTTTATACGAGAAGCTAACTGCCTCATTTATCTCAGATTTATAGAGGAAGATTACAAAATGGAACCACAGTGGCGATAAGGTGCCTATCACTGTCAAACAAGTACACAATTCGAAATCTCAAGCTCCGGCTGGACCTCTTGGCAAAGCTGCGGCACCCACATTTAGTCTGTCTTCTAGGTCACTGCATTGACAATGGAGCCAAGCCTGAGTCTAGTGGAAATAAGGTCTATCTTGTCTATGAATACGTGCCTCATGGAAATCTACGCGATCACCTGTCTGGTTAGTCTGAAAGGAGAAAAACATAATTTTCTGTGATATGGAAACATTCTTACATATGTCATTCTTTCAGCTGACTCTTGTAAGAGACGGTCTGACATGTATGATTGTCTGATACAAGTGTTTGTGTTGTTTCAGATAACGGTAAACGTTCAGTGCTAACATGGACACAGAGGTTGGTAATTCTGATAGACATAGCCAAAGCTGTACAATTCCTTCACACAGGAGTTATTCCAGGTTTCTTCAATAATCGATTGAAGACGAAAAATATTTTGCTTGACGAACATCAAAGAGCGAAATTAAGTGATTATGGACTGTCTATCGTGTACGATGATGAGAAAACCGGGGTGAGATTCTTTTGACGATTCCTGCATTTCTCAAGTGTCTGCTGGATTTATGCCCTGATTGACTTATGTTCTGGTATATCCAGGTAAAAGGAGATCATTCGAAAGCATGGTACGACAACTGCTGAAGAGGCTTCTTAGGTTCGAGCGACTTAATTGCATTGCTGGCCACTAATTGTTGTTGTAAATGTGTTGCAGGCAAATGAAGGTTATTGAAGATGATATTTATAGCTTTGGATTTATACTACTTGAATCTCTCATTGGTCCTTCAGTGTCGGCCAAGAAAACAATCACGCTCTTAAACGAAGTGGTAAGCCCTTATACCTGGTTTTGGGGACTAGAATCTAACTGCACAACAGCATTACCTTAGTGGCTTAGGGCGTTAAGGGCTCCCGCTTAAGGGGGTGCAGAGGGGTTCGGCTAATAACCATAATTTAGAAACACCAGGTGATCGTTCCAAATAAATTGCATCATCCGGTTGCAGCTCTGTATCACACAAGAAGTGCAACCAGTTTAATGAACCTGAAGACTTCAATCCCAGTTAGTAAAAATTTACTGACCTGATATTTTCTCGTAAAAACTCGACCCATTCATAGGGAATAACCAGAGTATAATGTACATCAGGTGCCTAAGTTGTTGTTCATCCTTGACTAAGTAAGTAACTACTCTTATGCCTAACATTCAACATTTCGACCTCCACAGGCATTACTTGGCAGCGAAGAAGGTCAAAGACAGCTGCTTGATCCAATTGTCCAGTCAACTTCAGCGAAAGAGTCACTGACAACTGCTATCTCAATAGCCAGCAAATGCGTTTCACAAGAATCATCAACACGTCCATCCTTTGATGACGTGCTTTGGAATTTACAGTATGCAGGCCAACTTCAAGCAACATCAGAGGGTGATAGAAGATTCACAACCCAAGCACATTCTTGAGTCATGTCTTGTTCTCCATGTAGTATGTGTAGACTGTAGTTATGTACACTTTATGTTCATGTTTAGGCAAATATTATTCCGTGTACATGTGCATCCAAGTCCAGAGTAAACCTCCTACCATTCATAAGCTCTATGAGCTGGAATAAGAATAAAATTCAAGGAGGAGTTTTTTGTCAATACCTCTAAAAGTGCGAGTTAATTTACAGTATGTAGGAAAAAGGAGCATGATTTTACTGTACACTGTACCACTTTGACTCGGGTGTACGTTAGATACGGATACATGTCCAAGTGTTAGACTCGTTATAACTCAAAGGTTTGAGACACGGGTTGTGTTCTGAAATAAGGATATAAAGATGTGAACTCATTTGGAATTTTCAAATGCTCTTTGAGACCTAAAGCTTATGATCAACAAAAAACCATTACTAAATACATACTTCATTTCGACTTACGAGTCTCTTCCTTTACTTTGTAAGTTTACCTTTCGTTGTCTAAGATACATTTATGACATCATATATTCATATATGAAGTGTCCTAACAGCATAGCAAATTTATGCAATTTCAACATAAACCACTTTAGGTAGCGTTTGCCAACTCAAAATTAGTTCCTAGTCATAAATAAAACTATTATCAAAATGTTTGAACTAAATTCCAATTTCAAAAACATGTTCAATGAATTATTACAATTCTTTACAGACGCACATCATACAAAATACTCCACATGACCAAATAAGCAACACACATCACTTGGTAAAATCCAAGACACATATCAAGACATCATACTCCGTACAAGATACTAGCACATAACCAACACACGTCACTAAGATAAAACCGAATTAATTTCCTTATTAAATGTGTGTTGAATTGAAATCCCTTTTATTTTCAATTCAATTTAATTCATCTCTTATAAATACAATTCAGTTCACTTCATGTCAAGTTTATTTCAATTCAATTGAAATCTTTAAATTTTATTCTTTTAACTATATCTCATTTCAATTTAGTTAAGTTCGATCACAATTAAATTCCGAAAAAAAGGGCTTAAACCGGGTGCATATAATCACAAATGAGCTACTGTTATCAAAATTAATATAAGTAGAAAGCCAAAGCGATAAGACGAGTGAGTATCAGAGTTTGAGTAGCAGATATTATTCCAACTTTGTTTCAAAAATCTCCTTCATTTCTAAACCCTGTGTTTTCCTCTAACAAAACTCCTCTCTCCCCTCTTCTTATTCTTCAGGGCTTCTTCATGTTATCTTCTTCTTCCATTACAAATTAAACCCCGTTTTTGTACCAATTTAGTATACATCTATTTTAATTATAATTATATATAAAAATGGCAGCTTTAACTAGTATATCCATATGCCCTTGTAGTCTTTCATACCGTCCCAATCTTTTTAACCGTTACATTTCTTGCTCACTTGGTCCTCCTTCTTCTGTCGGTGGTATGTTCTTTTTTAACTTCTTTGTTCGTAATTTATTTTAGCAGTACTACTGTCAAAATAAATGTCTTTTTGGTTTTACACCTGTAATGTATCTTATGGTGTTTTTGAGTTTATGGGTTTGTTTTGCTGGTAATTCTAGTCCAAGTTTTGTAAGCATTTTATGTATAATGTTATTGTTTGGACTTTGGAGTAGTCTTAATTTAAGAGCGAGCTAAGATTGCCAGTGGCAGAACTAGGATTTGTACGAAGCAAAAAATCAAATATTTTGGGGTTACCGCCATTGATAACCTTTGTACTTCCACCACTGGAGCTAGGGTCACTTGTACAAGGGTGTGAATTTGTATGTAAAATTGCTCAGGACACTGTGATTAGGTGGGTAGTGAGTTGAATTTAGATTAGTTTTGTTTTGTTTTGAGGAAGGCGGTGTATGTGAATGAGGAATATACAAGATTACAAGGTGTAAATTTGTATGTTGAATTGCTACATTTTGTGTTTTCTTTGTGAAAGGAGGCATGAGGTCACTAAGGGGTGGGGTGGGGTGGGATCTTAGTTTGGGAAGGCGCAAGGCACACTGAGGTGATGGGGTCCCAAGCGGCTGAGGCGCAAGGCGCTAGGCGAACGTGCGCGCCTTTTGCACACGAGGGCGCACTGATTTTTTAGAAGAACATCCATATTTTACAATCAAATTTTGTGCAAAAATATTCCCTTTTTTGTTTTAGGAGGGCTAACATGCACTTTAAAAGTGAAAATGAAGGATAAGGGGGAGAAAACAAGGGTAAAATAAAAGAATTTGGAAAAAAAATATGGAATTTCACACTAATGCGCCTCGTGTGCGCCTTGGTGCGCCTCACTAGTTGCGCCTTGTGCGCCTTTTGTATCCCATGCGCCTCAGAGTGTGTCTGATGCGATCAGGCTGGCACCTCACTGCGCCTTGCGCCTAGGCGCGCCTTTTTAAAGTAAGGGTGGGATGAAGAGGGGGCATATCCGCAACATATGATGCAGTGCCCCTCAATCTTAGCCACTAGGTGAAGACCTCATCGGTATATGGCCACATTTTCTAAGAGATGTATGCCTCATTTCTCCTATAGATAGGGTGAATGTGTTGATAGCTCTCTTACTGTTTACAAAAATATTGCTATTAACAATAATGGCTCTTGACTCTCGAGTGATTTGTAACTGGAATGAGTGTAATGAAGTGAGATGATGTGGTGGTCGGTGTTCCATATGTGTGGAACCGTAACTCTGTCATGATTTATGAGAGGTAATTTCTGTTTAGGCCCTTGGTTAGAAATGTACTCAGTTACTAACAATCAAGGCAACATTTCCTGTATCTGAATTAGATTGTTAAGATTGTTGATGTTTGCTTTTTAATATGAACATTTTTGTCCAAGTATCTTTTTGTACGAAGCAATGCTCAGTTAATTGTTCTACATCAAGTTAGGTTTATTTTTATGCCTCTGGAGTCTGGTCAATAATCTGCATTTGGTAGGGATTTTGTGCCTTTCTTTTGTTTTTTAAGTACATTTGGCTTGGCAAAGTCATGTGTTTCTGCTGTTACAAGTTGGTTTAGTTTAAAGATGTTTATCGATATCCTTGTGTTAAAAGATATCAGTTTATTTAACTACTGAGGTTTGTATTAGACAGTCTCCATTCTATTACTTCGCACAATTGCCACGCTCTTTCCTGAGAAGAAATTCATCTATTTGGTCTACTTTAAGGTACAAGCACATCAAAAGTTCCACGCAGAAGATCAGGGAGACTAGAGGGTGCTAGCAAAAGCATGGAGGATTCCGTGAAACGGAAACTAGAGCAGTTTTATGAAGGCTCCACCGGTCCACCATTACGTGTTCTACCAATTGGTGGTTTGGGTGAAATTGGAATGAACTGCATGCTTGTTGGTAATTACGATCGTTATATCCTCATTGATGCTGGTATCATGTTTCCAGAGTAAGTTTATCCTCCTGACGCCTTCTCCTGTTGAGGACACTAGTGGTAACTATTGATGTGTCCTGTCATCTCTCGTACAGTTTTGATGAGTTTGGTGTTCAGAAGATCGTCCCAGATACCACTTTTATAAAACGATGGAGCCACAAAATAGAAGCTGTTATTATAACGCATGGGCATGAAGACCACATTGGTGCGTTGCCTTGGGTAAAGTTTCTTTCTGTTCCTGGAAGTTAATTTTGAGTCTCTGTTAGAGAAAATGAGTCCCACGCTGCTACCAGCTGTTATGGCTCATCTTTTTTTGTTACATGTTTTCATTTGTAACCAACTATAACTCTATTTGTTTATAGCACTCTCACTGAATATGTGCTTGTTTGTAGGTCATTCCTGCTCTTGATCCAAAGACACCAATATTTGCATCTTCTTTTACCCTGGAGGTATGTAGCATCATATATTTTATTAGCCTGGAAATGAAATCTTTTGAATTCTCTCGAGTTCTTGTCTTTTCATTTTCACACTTTTTTGTCTTGCTTACAGAAATTATTGTTTTTTTGATGAATAAAATGTATCTGCTCTTTTGTCTTCGAGCAGCTGATCAAAAAACGTCTCAAAGAATTTGGTATCTTTGTTCCATCTAGACTGAAGGTTTTTAGAACCAGAAAGAGGTTTTCAGCTGGGCCATTTGAAATAGAGCCCATAAGGGTTACACATTCCATACCTGATTG